>NW_009211090.1:186349-253646 GCF_000690835.1 Fulmarus glacialis
TATCATGTGGAGTCACTTATTCAGGCCCAGACCTGCTCACTCCCAGTTTCACGCACATGAATAACATAACTGCCTTCGGTGGCACTTCTTGCAAACCTAGACTGATGTTTGATGGATAGAGGCCTAAGCCTCATAACTATAAATTACCTACTCATATGAATAAAAGCCTTCTGAGCTAAAATAAATAAATAAATAAAATTAAAAGGATCCTGTATATTCATAAATATTTTCTTCTTTTTTAAGACATACTTTTTAAAATATGAATGTCTTAACTGTGGAATAGCTCTGATGATTAATACTGTACTGAAAAGCATCATTCCAATGGGTATAACTAGTTCTCTTACAAAACATGCTTGTTAAATGTTGAAAAGGATATAAAATATTTACAAATTATTTTACAATTTTTTACAAAAGCCATGTACAATATGTGGCCTTATTTTACTGCATATCTACTCTTTTTTAATTATTACTTATTTAAAGTCTCAATCTGTCAGAGTTGTGGTTCTATACCAACCCGACAATTGTGCAGTAACATTGTGTTTTGTTTCTTTTCACAGTGGAACCACAGAAAAGATGTTTATAATTGACCGTGCAGTGACACACAGTTGCCATGTCTTTGTTTTAGTTCGCATGAGTTATCTACGCTTTATACTATTTCCTGTTATACGTATGTTTGCATTCTACTGTTTTCATCTCAGATCTGCTAAAAAAGTGCAGAATCTGTTGATATCTGTGCTACAGGGACTACCTATAGCCCAGGGATATAGTCTGTAGTTCAGCAAAGCACTTAAGGACAAGAATAACCTCTTTGTTACTCAGCAAAGCAATTTATTTAAGTATGCAGTTGAGCATTATGCTGAAAACAGATGGAATGATTATTACTTGGTGCTAAAACTGTGTTTAATTGTATTTCTTGCCTAGGCAATCAGGGAATTAAAGGATGACCCCGTAGCTTTAGCTATAGTTAGAACTGTTGGTGAAAAATTTCAAAGAAAACAGAGTAGTTTTCTCAGTCCTATTTTATTCTGAATGGTGAGCACAATAAACTGTGCAGACACAAACAATTGAAGGAAAATGTGTTTGTAACCCAGTACACCATTTTGTGTATTCAAATGCAGAGACACACTTAATGTTTCAGCTGTGTTTATAAACTGGCATTTTACAGCATGTGTAGTGAACCTGGTGATTATAAATGCATATTTAGCTTATTTAAACCAGTCCTCAACACATATTCAAAAATAGAATCCTTGTATTTAATTGCACATCTTAGTAAAAATGTGAATGCATTAGGACTATGCCGACATTCCTCTTTCAGTATTGTTAAAATTTATTTCCATCACAGATTGCCCCTCTTTTTGCTCTTGCAGTCTTCTGAACACAGGTCTGTCTTTGAAAGAAAGGTGAGCAGTCAAGTGACTTTCCATTTTCGCTGTTACTTCTGTCACATGGTCGGTTTTGCCATCCTATGTGATGTCAACCCAGGCACTCAGTCTCCTGGGTGTGGGAGAAGTTTCCAACACCACTGTTCACCAACATTTGCACTCTGTGAGAGATTCTGTACCGGTTATTGGGATCCAATCTCACCTGCTGTATACAGTCTTAAGCCATGCTTGTTTAAGAGAGATCAGTCAAGCTATGCCTAAGCATTCCAATTGCAAGAACAGGACTGTGCATGGGCAAAAGAGAAAGACCCCCATATAAAGACAGGGCTCAAATACCAAATACCCTCCAGGATAAATCTGTATGGCTCATGCCTCTTCAGAGTAGATCCAGTAATGAGCAAAACGGATATGACATTTTCATTGCTGTGAGTTATCACCAGAGGGATTCTGAGAAGCAAAGGGATCTGGATGGATGTAAGTGAAGGGAGGAGGATAGGAGCATGATGGAACAGAGAGGAGGTACCCAGCCTGGAAAGAAACAAATCATGCAAAAAAGAGTTGTTTTTGTCAAGAGAAATAAGCAAGGACAGGAAAGGCAAGAAAAACCAGAAGAGAGATTATTTAGGTGTTTTTCTCTTGAAGGTGGAGGAATTTGCACTGAAGTGTGCAGGAAAGCAGAAGGAAGAACTTCAAGCATTTATCACATGGTTCAAGACATGAGAGACAAGGGGACTGTAAGCATTTTGATGAGCAAGGAGCAAAGTGAATTACAAAGAATATGTCACCATATTAGACAACTGCAATGGCAGTACTTCGAAAACAAATAGTCTACTTTTGACATACGGCTATGCCTAAAAAAAAGGCTACTCCTAGAGACCCTCACATTTCTAGATGGAAAGGATCGCTTGGAGTGTGTCAAGAAATAGCTACCATACTACCACATTTCTTCAGTTGCCACCTCAATGAAATATTTCAGTGAGACCCTATATATTGTTATATTGAATATTGTTAGAGGACCTGGAGCCCTCAGTCACAAAAGGGGTCCCCTGTGCTAGGGTCCTGCAATGCATTTCAGCCAGTGGACTGGAGGAATTTGTGGTCTCTAGCAATGTGTTTACATGCGCACACTGACATTTGACATTTGCAGGTTTATTGTTGATGGCAGAGAGTAGGAGAAGAAGGGAGGGAAACAATTCCATGCCGAGCACAACGCAAACCAGAAAATTTATGGAGTGAAAACTCAGATATATCCCTGAAACAGGACAGAAGATCAGACGAATCTAGTCTTTTCTCTGTAACTTTTTTTTTCATCTAAATTTGGGGAAATAATTTATTCCTTGTGCTAAGGACACCATATTAGTAATTTGAGATAAAGTACTGCATTTAGATTTGCCCACAGATGGGCAGAGAATATTTTACATTACCTATTCCAACAGAGTAGTAATCTCAAATGTATCCTCTCACTGCTCTAATGATGACATTACTATGTTATATTTATACTATTATTCCTATAGCAGATTGTTCACAAAATATTTAACGTGCCTATTGCTCATGAAACTTGGATTTCAGTATTTTAAGTATGCCAGGGTATGACAGCATGCTTTTAACCCCTTAATAGATAAGTAAATACCTAATACGTTGTAAAATATGTAGTTTTCAGTAGACTTATATACCAACTGTGAAATTGCAGTTCTTTTTCCTTTTTATTCCTTATTATTCGCATAAAATTAAATGTTCCTGGAGGCAAAGGTTTGCTACTGAACAAAGTTGGAATCAATACAATCTAGGAGAGTTTACGGTAAAACCTGAATATTTCCCAAACTGTTTTTCTCACGGGAAGGAGGGAAAAGGAGGAAAGAGAAGAGGGGGGAAACGATTTAACCATCTCTAGACCTAGCCACGCAATTCTTAACTTTATTTCTTTTTAATTGCGTTCTCCCCCAAAGCAAATTTCTCATTTTATTTTGATGAGCAGCTCAGACCAATATTCACAAACTCCTGGTACTGCTGGAAGAAAATCTTCCTACAAGAAGAGGTAAACTTTATGCTGTCTTTAACATATATTACTGGAAAGTACAATAACCTCATTTAAGTACACGTGGGTAACCTCATAAATAGTGGAAACGCATTATTGTAAGAGTTAGCAGATTACAGCCTGATACCCAAGACCTCAGTCTGTTTATTGGCTATTGCTCTGAGCCCCGAGGGAACCTACACAGTGACTTCTTCTCCTGTCGTCTGCAGACTTTGTGGAGTCTCTTTAGCCTGGGAGTTTGGTAAACCCAAACCTCCCAAGATCCTTTGAAAGCTCAGTTTTGCTTTGTTTTTAAATCAGTAATTATGTAACAACACAAAATCTGATCACTATTGTAGTTTGTGATATCACCTCTCTCCCGTACGTAAAATGCCATTTTAAGGCTGTAGAGGAGCAGGCTTTAGAAAGAATTATTTCTAGGGGTATTTCTAGTGCTGTATTTAGGGGTAAATAGAGCACTCGTCAAAGAGTAGGAGTAATAGATTTCAGCTAAAGCAAGGCAGGCTCTTCTGCACAACTTTCTCCCACGCACCCCTGCCAATGCCAGTGACCTGCTTCACCTCCTGTTATTGCAGTCCTGGGCCTCTGCGTAACTCTGCCAAAACACCTCAGTCCTGACCTGTGACGCCCTTTGCTATTCCAGTCCTGGGGCTCCCAAAAGGTTCTGCCAAGACCTCCTTTCTGACCTGCACCGAGCTCCCTGCTATTTCTCTCCCCGAGCCGCCGCGCAGCTTTGTGCGAAGGCCGCTCCAGTGCCCTGCAGTACCTCCTGCTATCTTTGCAGTCCTGGGCCCCTCCGTAGCTCTGTAAATAAGCCTCCATCCTGACCTGCAGCAACCCTGGCTATTAGGATCCAGGGATCTCTTCTGAGTAGAGCCTGCCAATCATTCCAGACCACTGCCTAGGGGGACTGGGGGGATTTTTCTTCCTTTTTTTTGGTGGGGGGGGTAGGGAGGAGAGAGGGAGGGAGAGGGAAAGGGCTGTTTTTAAAGCTTAATAGAATCAATGAAGAATTTAAAGAATACAGTTTAACATGTTATGAAAACAAAGGCTTTGCTCTGGTTCACTGCAGCAAAAGCACATGAAATGTCACTTTTCTACTTGTGGGAACACAACATGGACTGAAATAGAAGGAAAGAGCACATAGAAAAGGATTAGTCAGAAGCAATCAAAGATCCTGGTAGACAAAAGAAAAACGTAAATTTCTTTGTGTGTAATTGGAGGTGCAGCCCTGCACAGCTCAGCTCTGCTTCCTTGTAGCATTCGCTACCAATTTCCCGTATTCAGCATTTTTACTCTCCCCCATCCTTTTGTATCCTTGCTCGCATAGGCCGTAACCCAGCAAAAGCTGGTGTGTGCTGAGTCTCACTGAGTTCAAGGGGATTGGTTCACATATCTAACATTACTCATGAGCAAAAGGACTAGCAAATTTTGAGGACTCAAACCATGAAGTGTTT
This sequence comes from Fulmarus glacialis, assembly GCF_000690835.1. Classification (NCBI taxonomy): domain Eukaryota; kingdom Metazoa; phylum Chordata; class Aves; order Procellariiformes; family Procellariidae; genus Fulmarus; species Fulmarus glacialis. The sequence continues at coordinate 191,224 of NW_009211090.1, forward strand.
GAGATAGAGATTTGTAAATTTTTCCTGTAGAACTTTATACAAAAAGACATATCAACAGTAATACTGTCTTGAATCGTATTAATGTACAAGATGCCAAACTTTAAATGCATAAATCTACTTTTAGTAATGAGATAATTCTTGTTAAACCATAGTTTAGGATGCAGACGTGGCTTTTTTTTCCCTAAGTCTTTTGTAAATACTTGCCCTACAATCTTAAAATCTTAGCTTTCTCAATCGGGATTTTTTTCCCCTCTGATCAGTATCAGCATGTAGAATACTTATTTTGTGTTCATTTCTTACAGCTGTAGCATCCTCTTTTCTCATTTCTGAAACAATGTATTTTTTGCACACCCTCACTCTTCCCCCCCCCCAACATGCTCAATGCTTTTGGTTACTTCACATCACCAGAAAAATTTGTTTGCTGATAGCTGCTGGGTTGTTTTTTTTTTTAAATCTTTAACTGTGTACATTTAGGAAGAGAGATGAAAGTTGTAACTTGTTTTGAGTTATTTCAGAATTCAGTAACCGTTTGTGCTTCCCAGACTTATGTCAAGACTGTAGGTTGAGATTACTATGACACATTTGCTGACTGGTCTATTTGATGACTTGCTGGAAGCATCATCTCATAGTTTAGATAACAGCTACAAATCATGAGAGACAAAAATATTTATTCAGAAATTTCCAGGATTTTTAGGATAGCTCTAGAGTCTACAACATGATGCATTGGGTGGAAAGTCATTTTAGACATGTATGAATGTTGCTGGGCTGAGCAAAAAAAAAAGAAAAATGTTTAATGTCTCTGTGAAATTACTTTTTAAAATGAAATTTACATATATTTCTAAATAGGAACCTGTTCAAAATTTAAGTCAAAATGTTCATGTTAGTACTCATAAAATTAATTAATAAAAACCTTAAAGAAATAATCTTATTTCGTTTTAATTTGGCCAAAAGAAATAAATTCAACCTGATTTCAGGAATAATTTAAGGCCAACGAAAAAGACATGTCATCTAAAATATTTAATCAGACATAGCTACAGGTGATCTTCCCAGTACTTAGAATGTAATTCTAAGCTTTGGCTTAGGTTCACTTTGAGTTCACAGGTCATCTGCATTGAAACCTCGGGGTCCCACATAAATCATCACTGAAAAAAATGGCCTCTGCCAGTCATTACTGAACACTAATTTGTTCCACCCTCAAATCCTGCTCTGCAGTGGTTGCTTGGGGAAAGCAGGCATTCATTTTCCCCATCTGCTCCACACCTCAAATTGTCTTTCCTAGTGTGATCAGACCCATGATGATCCAGTGACATCTGAGAAGCCTCCAGTCTATCCAAGGAAGAATCAGAAGAGAGATGTTCATAGGCCAGCCAATCTCGACAGGCAGTTATATAAAGATGTATGCTCAGCCATAATTCAGAAGAGGGAACTTAATAACTTCATAGTGCTGCAACTGTTTTGAACCCTGGCCATTTGTGGGGAAGGGCAACACCATAAAAATAAAACATGATAGGAAAAGACTATTTTCTAGATGCAAAATTTCTGAGACTTTCTGACTGTAGCTTGATCGATTCTAACCTCCATGTTTCATTTTCGACTAACATATATGACAAAGAGTTAATTTTTTTTGAGCAAAATATATCCCTGAGCAGCTTGCATTGGGTTTTATAAGGAAAACAGAACTGACACAGAAAGATTATTCTTTAAATGTATTGTAGGTAGGGGAAAATACACTTATTAAAAGAAATTGAATTCTTTATTGCATAAAGCCCTAAAAAAATTAAATACAGAGATAGGCATGACACAAACGTGGTCATGCGTTATAAATGAATTCCATTTAAAAGGCCTAGTTAAATTAAATATACTTACCACATCTTAAATACTATTTAGAGATGGCAAGATGGCAAGAGAGATGGCAAGAAAACAAAACAGATCTCAGACTAGATAGAAGATATTTATGGCATATATTCTGAAACACAATCCTTCAAATTCCCAGGTTTAGATTTTCATTTTACAACCAGAGGCCCAACCAGGACAGGGTAACAAGGATCTAAGCTACAGCAGGAGAGCCCAGAAGGAACTCTAGCAAAGCCAGCTAACATACCTCCAGGAGGAATGAATGATTTCTAGCCTCAATGACCTGGCTGCTGCTGTCCTGTATGCTGTCCCTCACCACAACATGCCCAGCAACTCCAGGCACTTTTAACCAGCTTTCTGAGACAGTTTCAGGGAGCTGGACCCTGGGTTATATCAAATCCTTGCAGTGTGAGGCGAGGAAGTATGGTTTCTCACGTTCCCTCCTCCCTTCATCCTGTATTGTCAGGTACTGCCTGACCCACAGTTTGCAAACCAAAGAAAAAGAATAAAACTTAACCCTGCTCTTATTCAGCTGGTTTTCATGAGGGTTTTATTTGCTAGAAAACTCTTCCTCTGTGCCCCAGTTCTCCTTCAGCACTATAACAATCTTCTCATGGTGGTCTCATGAGCTAGACACTGACTGTTGATTTGCACAACACCATCTGAAGCGGCTCTACCTCATTTCTGCTGCAGGAATAGTAACAAATGCACACATCACAGCAGGGACTGGAGAGAGGCATTGCCCACTGGGAGCTGCGGTTTCTGCAGGCTGCACTACTACATTACCAAAACCAAGACCCTAAGTAACTTAATCTGCTTTATACAGATTTGATGCATTTCAAAGGTCCCAGAAATTTGGTGAATGTAGGGCTTCGATGGTGAAAAAATGCGAGCATCTCTTGAGACTTATGTTTCACAACACAAGTAAGGGGAAAACAATAAAGATATGCTGCTGTTATAGGTGCACCTGAAGAAGAAATGTGACTTGACAGATGTTCATCACAACATTAACCTAGCAAGGTCTTGAATCTGTCTTGCATTACCTTCCAAAAGCGCACAGTGAGAATGTAGGTACAGAAACGTGCAGGCTGTTTTTTAAACAGGCTAATGCAGTCTTTACTTTCCTCACCAGGGTTTGTAGTGGCCGTAACATAAACCTTATTGAGCACAATCAACATGGGAGGAGAGGATGGGGGAAGGGAGGGGGAAAATCAGTCGTGCTAAGGATTGTGTGACTAAAATAAAGTATTGAATTTCTGGTTTTCACAATGAAACACTCCAGGACAAATGAGGTGCTGAAGCAGGATTTATAATTCATTGAGTAATAGGATTTTGTACTGTTTAGCAGGATTAGGCATGTTAAAGAAAGACCTATTTATTTCAGTCTGACAATGGATGAGAAAAGTGTATAGTGCTCTTCGTTGTTATTTTAAGCAATTTACAGGATTACTGAGTAGTAGAGGCCCTGTGCTCCCCCTATCTGTAATGTGTCATGGTAATGGTGATATTTGTATAATTGCAGTTTTCTCCATACAGTTTCAGAATCACAGCAGTTGAGGGATCAAAGGTGTGAAGGTTGGTGGAGGGGAGGAGGGAGGGAAAGGAGGGATGTCAGGGGAGAAAAAGTAGAAACCAATTAAAACACTCCCTTATTAGGACCATGACCTCGGTGACCTCAGCCCTCCAAGTCTTTGGGACAGCGTGCTCTGTGACTTAATGGTTTGTTTCAGGGGTTTTATGCTAAAGTGCTGACTGTGCTTTCTCCAGTGATGTCTGCCATTGACATGGCAAGGGACTGAAACCTCTCTTGCAAAGAGGTTGGGGGGAGGAAGGAGTTGTTTTTCACTAACACTTAGGATGGGATTTCCTGTCACAGACATTATTATTTTGTTTCCTCCTGCTCCTCTCTTTAAAAAAAAAAAAAAGGCAAACCAAAAAAGCTGTACAGCTTTCTTACTTTTTACTTTCTTAATATCCCATGGTTTTCACGCAGTTGTTTACTTCTGTTGGCAAATGTGGAAACAAAACTATCAGCACATCCCAGCTAAGGTTTCAGAGCAAAAGGCATGTGCAGGACTTTTCCCAGCAGTGTGCATTCTAAAGCACATGCATGAAATAGCAGCTCGTGTCAGGAAAGTGCTCAGGTCAGGGAAGAGAAGCTGAAAGCCAGATTATTCCTTGGGAATCTGAAATGCAGCTTAATTAAACCAGTATTACAGTCTTTTTCATAACAAAGTTGTTAATCATGGCCATTTTCTTTCTGAATTTAAAACATCTAAGGCAGTTTGAAAATGAAATCCTTTCTCTCCAAAAACTCAGATGGCCAAACTATACCGCCAATTAATTTAAAGAATTCCTCTGGAAATCTGCAGAGGCTGCATAATGCACAGCTCTAGGTAATTTTAACCCAGAAAATAAGCCCCAGTGGCATGATCACTTTGCTTTCAAAACCCTAGACCTCTGCTGTGAGCAGCAGAATGACCATTTTCCTTCTGGCAACCCCATTATTACTGAAGAAACTGGAAAACTAGGTGCCTAAATTGGGATGACTTTCTGTTGAACACTGAATTATAAATACAGGATACAGAAAATGAAAATCTGCTTTTTATTCTTCCTAGTAGACGAAACATGAGTCTATTTACAGCAGGAAAAAATGGCAATCTTTAAAATCTTTGTCACAAGCTCATTTACTGGACTGAGGTGTTCTCAACATTTAACTATTGATACATATTCCGCTTACAGAACAGAGTGCCAACTGCAATGGATACCCACTTAATTTCCCTTTCTAGGAACAGGAAAACATATTAAAAAATCCTCCAAAGAACAGAGTAAATTTTATGCATGTACCTATTTTAAGCGGCACCTGCAGAAGGTGATTACGTTCTCATGGTCTCCACAGAAAGAACTGAATTACCGTCAAGTCAGGAACTCACTGGACTTACAGCAGCGATAACAAAAATCTGCAAGTTTAGTTATTTTCACAATTTGAAAGCAGATATAAAATATTTGACAATGCTAATCATCATGTGGCAGAATTAATTAAAAAACAATCTCTTGAAAATTGGTCGTTAGTACAGGCAGAAACGAAACAGAGGGGGGTCAATAATCTAACAAAATGGTCATTAGCGGCAGTCTAATACTTGGATTTGACTGGATTCTTGCTAGGCTCCAAAACAATAGGTTACCCAGCAACGAATAATAAAAATAAGGTCATAAAAATATATTCATACTATCTGGCAACAAACACTACTTCAAAAGACGGGACAAATTATTTTGGCCCACAGCGTTGATGGTCAGAATCATATTTTCTGCTCAGAAAATGTTTTACTGAGATGTGAAACCCTTTTTCAAACAGGAATTATGCCTCAGAGAATTCCTGGGAGGTGAATGCGCCAAATTTTAAAAGTAGTCTGTATGCTACCCATGACATAGAGAAGTATATATAATATTGTAGATAAAAAGCCAATTTGGACACTCATTCTGAACATGCTTGTTTACAGGCGTGAGAGTAGACCTCTGAAGTGACTAATGAACATTTACTCTTGTGACTTCATGGAGAATCTCATGATACTTCATGACTTTCTTCTCAGAACCCCATGCCACTGGCAGCAAGGGATTATGTAAGAATCCATGCTTTCATTAGGGGAAACGTCCAGTTCCCAGGGCTCTAGAAAAACTTGCGAGCACGATGTCTGAGATTCAAAACTTGGAACGAAATGTGGAAGAATTTAAAATTAACCATAATAATGTAACTTCTTGTGATTTTTGAGGTTTCTGGCTTGCAGTTTTGGAATGTCTTGGAATGGCAATACTGGCTGAACTTTTGGCTGTGCTGCTCATTAGATACAACAAGAGGTCTGTAAGTAAATTATGAGGGGCAGAAGAGCTGCAGTTATTTACTTATCTACTGTTTCTGTTCATCAACTTCAAATTATATTTAGAATCCAAACTGAAAAACAGCCCCACAATGTCGTATTTCATTAAGGGGTATAGCTAAAATGTCAATTTAGAAATCACACCATGAGATTAGATTTTTAGACTTTAGATTTTTAATCTATTTCAACATGTAGAAAACTATTATTACTCTATGCTTGATGTTCTGAAAATGTCCACATGTCATACTGTTTTATATTGACCCATTTTGACCAGTGAGTAAAAATGGTTAATGAGCAGACAACCAAATCCATCAAAATTATGTTTAGAAATAACCCTAAACAATTATTCACTTTAGCCCCATTTGTGCTGTCAGTGGTTTGTGCTCAAAAGCAGACTGAGAGGTCACATCTGAAATGTATTTCAATCCAGTTGTTAGGAATAGCAATAATCAACGACACAGACATGTTCCATCACCTACAAAATAGTATAAGAATACTGTGAAATGTGCTTTGAGGAGGAGTAAGGTGATTTTACATAGAGGACTTCAACAGAAATGAGCTGATGTATGTATGTTAGGCAACTGCACTGGAAGTCTATTCAGTCACAGTATTTCCATTCATTGTCTTTTATATTGTTATACCTGGAACTATGTTTTAACGCACTGATTCTTTAACTTGCGTTATATTACAATACTTTGGATAGCTACTTTATTTAAAAGATAATTTGGCATACCAGCCCCTGAAACTTTGTTCCTCCTACTGATACACACATCATCAGCAATCCAAAGCCTTACAAACCAGCCTTCCTAGTATCAGAAGATAGACACTGTTAGAGGTTTTTAAATTAACTAGTTTAGAACTCATTTTTGTGCCTTCTACGTTTAGTCTTGTAGAATTGATGTCACGTTTTTCAGGATTTTTTTCCCTAATTTACCTGAAATATATTTGAAAAGACAACAAAAGCTGAAGCTACAATCTAACCTATTTATCCCCAGTATTCCTAATTTCTACCCATATATTCCCTTAGTAGAATATCAAATATTGTCCAGGTCATACTAAAATTACAAAACAATCATGCACCACAGTGCAACACAGCCTAACTTGTGGAGCCTTTCAAATCAGTAATTTTCAGCCTGTGATACACAAATACTTCACTGTCCCTGAACTAGTTCTAAAGAATCTGTGAAGGAAAGAAAGCCTATTACCAGTAAATTTGAATTCACTATGCAGAGCTCTGCCTCTCCACTAAAACAAACTACCAGGCAAACAAAACCCCGTACTCTCTAGTGTCTGCAAAATCACTGGGAATGAAAACTACTGTGCCAGATTAGATTTGGATCTGAAATGAAAACTAATGCATGGCTTTGCACTCTTCACCTTCCTCTGGAGACTGTAAATCTAATCTATTAAGACAAATATCTTTGAAACAAATTATTTTGAGGTCTTATAAGTAGATTTCCTATTTTAGAAGAGTAGTATCTTCAGTTGCCCTAAGTCAAACCTCAGTCACAGAAGCAGATTACGTTATTTTACTAGCACACAGCATGTAAGTAATGTTTGCAGGATTTGGCCAGTCCTCCATAAGAAACGATTCTGCTATCCTTATGGAGTGTGTGGTAAGATTTTTCAGTATGTCTTGGAGTAAGTAATCCATAAACTATTGTTGTGCTCAGTGAAGCTCATTATTAAATACTTCTTTTTTAATGATAAAACAATAATGAAATAGGGTGCAAACAACTGAAGAATGACTGCAAATGTTTCAATTAGTTCTGCTTAGATAATGTAACATTCATACTCCTCTGAGCCACCAGTCCCCAAGGATTAGTTCTGATAGATTCAAGTTGCAGTACTTGTTCAAAATATTTGCTAAAAAAACCTAGTGTTTCGGTTCTGCAAACTCAAAACACCTGTCTATAGAGTCAAAGCAAATTCATTACAAACTAAAATCTACTGCAAGGCGACATGCGATTAAAATGCTGATTCAGAAAAGTGTCTTTAGTTTTAGGAAGTAAAACAGGACAGGCTTTTGAAAAGAACATTGAACACAGCTTAGAACAAAAGCAGAGTATACTTTAAACGTGGATATTAGGAAGGTATTTGTTACTAAATAGCTGCTATCTTCTTTCAAAAGATGTAAAATATTAACTTTCCACTGCTGTTACAAGAAATTTAAAGCCTGACAATGATCCAAAGGATGGTAAATTCTCTATCCCACTACTGAGGAAAAGGAACGAAAATTATGACACAGCCATGGAAAAAAAAGCATAATCAGATGTGTGCAATTTGCCATGACAACATGGTAACGTGTGTCCTGCATGCTCTACAGCGGAGCTGAGAGTTCTGCAACAGAGGCAGCGCTATTTTATCTTGTTCAAATACTGCAATGTCAACAAAATCTCAGTAGCAAAAGGCTCAGTTCTGTGATGCCTCAAACACCTTAATTCTATCAGAGTTCTGGTCTGGACAGGCAATTAACGTCATAAGAGTGGGCAGCTCTGGGATTGCAATAATATACTCATGAGTCAATTCCTTTGCTGTGAAACAGAGTTAATATTTACTCTCTTGTGTCATTTATCAGATTTACACTCTTTGGTTTTCCATTATGCCTAGCACAATGACACCTTGGTGTCCAGTAACCCAAATGATAAACGATCTAATATGATCCCTATTGAAGGGCATGTATTTATTATATTAGTTTTTTCACTGGTTACACAGTAGAGTTTGTTTAGAAGTGAACATGTGAGTACCTATGCACAGCTGAAACAGCACTTCTCCCAAAACCCAGTGACACATGTTTGTTCTTTCCATCCCTTGGAAACCTGAAGTAGGATATTTTTTCTAACGACAGATGATCCACAGCTTCTAGACATCAAGTTTCTTTGAGATGTCAGCTTAGGTACCCAACATCATTAGTCATTTTTAAAAATGTTAGTCCTTTTCTCTGTGGCACTGGATGTAGATGAGTCCACCCAGGAAGAAATCTGATTCCCTGTTTAAATTAAATACACTGTGTTTCTGCAGTAATGACATTGAATACTTGACTGACCTTCCTAAATGTAACAAATGCTTGTCCATTTAGTAAAATGTAATGCTTTGACCTTCTTTCCCCTCAGGAACCATAATTTCTTATTAGCCGACCAAGAGACATTTCTGTCATCTAGCATTTAAAGAAAAGGACTGGAAGAAAATTGTTGCAGTTTTGATATGATTGTATATTACAGCCTCTAGAAAAGAGAGAATGCCATGCATGCTGAAAACCACACAGTTCCTACTTCACAGAGTTTATAGAGGTAATGCAATGAACTGGATTGCATGACGTTACTTTCAACAACACAAAAGCAGATTTCGTGATCTGAGACAAGACTTTTGGCTTTGCCAAGGACAGCATTCATGCATCGTAAGGATTGCACTCCTTCCACAATGAAATAATCAACATACCCGATTCAAATGCGGTAATCGCTGTTACTGCTTTCTTTTTTTTGTGTTTAAAATCATTGAAACTTTACGGTGGTTTTTTTTTGTGGAAAGAAGGCAGTTCAATTTCAAGTACTACTTCAAGGAAAAATACTGTACTATTGCATTATGGCAGATGTAAGCTACCATTTAAAATAATTCAATATAGAAATTAATACCAAAATAAAGGCATTAAAAACAGGAAATAGAAAGGGCATGGTTATAAAATATCGCTTTCCTATTATTGCTTCTGATTTACTCCTAACTCTGATTGTATTCTTTTTTTCCAAAATTCAAAAAACTCGTGTGTAATTCTGGCCTATATTTCTGTTGGGGATGAATATCAAGAGAGATTCATTCTTACTACTTTTCACAATGTAACTAATCTGGCTAAAGATCTAATAATAATTTTACTGAAATACTTATACGCATATAAGCCTTCACATAAGCATAATTGTACCACTGGAAGTGCTCCTTGTATTGTTAAAGTGGTAATTCCCTTACACGTCTATGAACATGCACATCTCTCTAAATCTACATGGGGATTGTTTATACTAAATTACTGTATCAGCCAAGTTAAACTACTCGACCATATGAATTGGGACCATTGTTCCCTCCAATTTCATGATATCAAACTAAATAGTCACGAGAGTGAGAGAATAAATTCATATGTAACTTCTCAGTGACTATTCTGAGCACTACCCCTCCACCCCTCCAGATTATTTTTACATGTGTGGTACTGCACTGAATACACCTTCCTGACACTGGGCTGCTTTTCATTTCAGACTTTAAGCACTAGTGTTATTGTACTAAATTCAATTTATAGAGCTACGGACATGAATATTGCCAGGGCTAACGTGCCAAGCTAACAAACAACATGTGACAGAAGCTAGTCACATTGCATAGTGCAGATCTGGCAGTAAATGGGATATAAGAACCTGTACAGAATGGAAAACTGAATTTTGTATTTTGCAACTACAGGAAAGCCCAGCTGAGGAAACAGCTATCAGGAACAGAAAGATGTGGAATGATAGGCTCTTTTTTTTTCTTCTTCTTTTTTCCCCCAACACTTGTAGACCCTTTTTCTTAGCAAACTGTCCAATAATAATTTTTAGAGCTATATTTATCAGAAATGACAATTAGCATGTTGCATTCTTTTAATGCTGTCCACACACAGGAGTTGTGAACTGCTATTTTAAATGTAGCAAAAAGTTTGGGATTTTTGTTTTTGGTAATGACTTTCTGTTTTTAAATAAAGCAATTATACATGCGCAGATTGAATCTTTTGACAGCTCTATTTTATGTGCGTACATGGTTCGAAGTGCAGCTGGAACTCATGCTGTGCCTCTGAACTGAGGAATAGCAAGAGCTCTTTGGGGGTATTACTTTAGAAACTTGCAGGAATCATATAAACTCCCCATGTAGCACTAAGTGTTGTTCCACAGCAGCATCTACCAGTCCCCTTTTGGTGTGAAGACAAGGATGGACGCAACAGTGAAGCAAGTGATACAGATGGTATGTAATTCTGGTCTCCGAAACTGACTATAGAATCTTTACAGCTTTGTTCCTTATCCTAAAGGATGTATTCTCCCAATGTGCCAAAGAGCAAACTCAAAACCATGTACCCTCAGGCTATCAGCTCTACACCTGAGTACCACCTTCTTTTGACTTGGTTCAGCAAAACCAGAAACCTTTTGGCAGTCTGCTTTGCACTTTAAATAGCATGGTCTCTTTGTCTCCGTAATCTGTTTCACAGTCTGGAGGTTAGGTGCTGACAGACTTAACAAGTTACGGCTTGCCCTGTCTGCTGATGCAGCAGGGAGCTGGTTTCATGCACTTAGCTGTGCTATCCTGGAGATATGACCACATTTAATGTTACTTGGAATGAATGCAGGAAGATACTTCTTTGTCACCTAAAGCCATTTAAAGCTTGGCGGATACAAATCTCCTTGCAGTCACTTGGTTCTAAACCATTCCTTCACTGTTGCTTACATCTCCAAAACAAAGCCAGATGATCCATCCTCCAAACCTGTCTTGTTACATGTGAGCACATTTTTCTGATAAGGTAAATTACAGAACAAAGGGAAATGCACTGCTTCAGTCCTCCCTCCCTGCTTTAATTATCAGTGGCTGGAGACGCAATTAATTTTGGAATTAAGACTGTCTGCTTTCATAAAAACATATTCTTCCTTGTCTGGCTACGCTTTTTTTTTTTTTGTCCAAGCGATGTTAGTAATTATCTTCTGGGTCGCCTCTCAGTTGTCAATAGGCTGTCTGTGTGCAGCACTGTTTCTGCAGTGTTTATAACAACAGGCTGTTTGTGGCACAGTGTGGCGCAGCCAAGAAGCTGCCTGAGCGAGGGAGAAAAAAAAAAAACCACCAAATACTTCAGCAGGTCTGCAGAGGCTGATATTATGGAGTAATTACAGATGTCATACAACCTGATAACATCTTTGAAACACAGGGCCTCCTAATGAGCATGAAAGAACTTAAAGCAATTGTTTCAAGTCTTGAATGTGGCATAATTATAAAAAACAAAACCCCACCTCTAGCTAACTAAATCCCTGACTAAAGGGCATGGATTTAACAAGCTCCAAATAAGCCTTAGAAAATGCCATCACTACATACTCTGCACGATCCTAAGAGAAGGCATACAGGAGATTCAGGAATGTATGGTGACATAGACAGGGATAAAACAGAGTGTGTCAGCGAGAGCGGGCATTTGCTGTTGCTAAATGTGCTGTGTTGATAACTTTGGAGACTGGAGTTCTCCCCATAAAATCTCTGCTCAGACTGGAAGGAACCACACTGCTGACTGTCACAGTAGCCTGGCTCTGAGAATAAGATCCAAAAATGAAGACTGTGACTGGAATCATCATAATCTGTTCAAGTTAACTGGAGGTGTGTTGTAAATTGGTAACATGAGATGGACTTAGACCGGGATGCTATCAATAAAAATATAATAACCCACTACCACCGGCCAGCCAATCCCTTTCTCTCGTTTTAATCTCAGAAATGCCACTGCTATATCCTAATTGTGCCTCTCCGAATTATACCTTCAGTGCCAATCTTTTACCTTTGAGTTTGGACAGAGGAAGGAATGTTTTCAGAAGAAGGAGAAACAAAAAGCACATCTTGCTCATGCTGGCAGCTGAAGCAATACAGGTCCCAAAATGAAAATTACTCTTCTCCTAGAAAATGAGCACTTGGCTGGCCTAGGAATCCCATAAATGTCTGAGTCAGGGTTCTTGTTAGCCAGCGCATGCTCTCTTACCAGACTACAATGTCAGAATATCATTCCTCAGTTTCAGTTTGTGACACAGTGATTAAGCGTAGTTCACTTGCCTGTAATACAAAGTTTCTAGAAATACTGGCTCATTCAATGCTGCTCATGATTTTGTGATCTTATTTTGCATCCTTTGTGTTTCTTCATATTTGAATTTCTAGCAGGTCATCTAATAAACCACTCCAGTATTTATAGCTCCATTTTAAACTGATGAGTGTCTCTCTTTTTCTCTTAGATGCTTATGTGCTGGAGAACAACCCAAAGGCGAGTTAAAAACATAAAGGAATATGGTAATGCAAATGTATCTACTGTCCTCCTTCAGGAAGATCACATAATTTACCTTCCATAGAACTTGTGTTTGTTTTCAGAGATACTCCAGGCAACAGGCACTCCACCTGCAAAGATGGCAGGTCAGGCCATCTGACTGTGACACCTGGAGTTGGCTACCCTACGTGGCAGCCAGCACAGAGGAATTGCCAGAGTAAGGCTGGAGCGTTATGGCAATACAAACAATAAAGCAAACAAGTAATTTGCATTTTGGCTTCCTACATCATCCCTTTAGTTGTAGAATTTCAGTCAGTTCTTGCGTTCTCAGTGATTTATATTACCTATGGTCTGGCTATTGCCAAAGGGGAGAGTGTGTGTGTATTAACTGCAGTGAGAACTTCATTAAAGTTCAGCGACAGAGAGCAGAAGGTGAGCTTGTATGGCTGAGAACAATTCTGGGATTACTGCAAGGTGGACTGGGGTGAGCAAAGAGCATTCCATCAGCATAACCCAGTATGGCCTGGGTGCTATCAGTCCCATTAACTGTAAGGTGTTATACAACTCACGGTGATTACATATAGCACTGTTCACGAATATGTAAAAATTGCAAATACAGTTACTGCACTTCACACGGGGTTCAATATACTGATTCTTGACTCTAAATTGTGGCCAACATCTTTCAAGATAATTTTCTTTTTATTTATCCTTTCAGCTACAGTTCTATTCTAATCTGCCAAAATAAAACCACTATTGTTCAGTTTCCTTTAAAAAGTACACAGCTTTCAGTTCTAGTCCTAGCTAACAATAATCACAGTTATCTGCATCATTAAGGAACTTTACAAAATTGGTAGGTGTTATTATCTCAATTTTGTAGGTGAAAAAAGAGGTTACAAAACTTCCCAGAACAGGGATAGAACAAGGTCAAATGTAGAAGTAAGCTGTCTACACGTGATATAACCTCTTGTCCACAGTAATGCTATTTTCTAAAGTTACAGCAATATGTATACTGTCAAGAATGTATGAAACTCAGAACAGTATTAAGTACAACAGCAAATTCACATGTGTCTGAAAAAACTCATCTCAGGAGGAACCATGACTCCCTGATCTATGAGATGTATTTTCTTTTTAAACTTTCCCACCAAGGAATACCTATGCAGGCAAAGATGCCTGATGATGCCATTAGTACCTCTACTTACAGATCTGCCCTGTGACAAGTCAGATTACGAAGTGGTTAAAAGACTGAAAACCAATTATATTTTATAGGAACTATTTTCTGAGAACCTATCCAAATGAGAAATATTTTAATTTCCTCAAACAACACATGTTAAACAAACTGCCGAAACAATGAATTTTAAATGTTTGATTTTTTTTTTAAATAAAGTGATGGAGCTAATTGTAAAAGCCAAAACCAGCAAGCACGAAGGACTAAATATGTTACACTTAGAAGGCCTAAGGAACACATATGAATAGAAGGACACTTGCCACACAAGCTCTTGCATATAAAGCACATGCAAAAAGCTAGAAGAATTATAAAAAAATGCAGTTTTGTAAGAGTCTGATGAACACTTGAAGTAACTTGTGCTGGAAGAAATATTGTTACAAATGTGAGACGGAAAGAGAGATTATCCTTCAGTGTAAATGTCTATGCAGACTCACTGAAGGAACAGATAAACCCAAAGATGAAGCACGTTGACCACATGGTAATGTGTGTTCGGAGGAAGCGAGGCAGATGGCCAGAAATAATTTATCAAAGGATGAAGCACGTTGACCACATGGTAAATGTGTGTTCGGAGGAAGTGAGGCAGATGGCCAGAAATAATTTATCAAAGGCCAGAAGAACAGACAAGTTTCAGTATAGTATCTGGTAGATGCACATCTAACAGACATTTTGGAAGTATTGATGAAGTTAATCCAGCAGTATCTAGAAGGTAACTGTACTCTACATTTTAATTTGGGATGGTTTTAGAACCCCGTGGGCAGTGAAAACCAGGTACAGAACACACGTTTTGTACTAAAACGCCCTCGCTGTAACTGCATTGCAACACCAGTAAAAGAGCATGGGAAAATTTGAAGAGGAATTTGCCTTGAGAAGGAAAGGCTCAGGGGGATCTTATCAATGTGTAGATGTACCTGACGGGAGGGTATAAAGGAAAATGGAGCCATACTCTTCCCAGTGGTTTCTGGTGAAGGGATGAGAGGCAATGGGCGCAAACTGAAATACAGGATAGTTCATTTCAACACAAGGAAAAGCTTTTTTACTGTGAGGCTGGTTGAACACTGGCAAAGGTTGTCTGGAGAGGTTGTGGAGTCTCCATCCTTGGTGATATTCACAGCCCAACTGGAGAAGGCCCTGAGCAGCCTCCCTAGCTGACTCTTTGAATGGGGGTTGGACTAGATTATCTTCTGAGGTTTTTTCCAACCACAATGATTCTGTGATATCTGAATGAAGTGCGGATCTGAGGTAACTATTTAAATAGGAGTCTGATGAGACAGCGGAATTTGACATTTCCATCAGGAGCATCATGGAATTTTTAGGTACCCTACAAAGTCAAGGACTCCCTTCAGAAGTTATCTAACAGGAGCATCTGAAGCAGGTTGTTTCACCCAGTACCCTACTGAATGGGGCTCCCTGACCAAAAGAAAGCATTCCACCTCATTCAACCCCCAGTTTCCACAGCAGTCCTCTTCTCTCCAAAGCCTGTGTAACCAGGACCTAGCCTTGCTACATTATGAGACAGTTACCTTGTAAGTATTGCATGGCCCCTCTGGGGCCCCCAACATAAGAAAAACATGGATCTGCTCGAGTGGTTCCAGAGGAGGGCCACGAAGATGATCAGGGGCTGGAGCACCTCTCCTATGAAGACAGGCTGAGAGAGTTAGGGTTGTTTGGCCTGGAGAAGGCTCTGGGGAGACCTTATAGCAGCCTTCCAGTACTTAAAAGGGGCCTACAGGGAAGATGGGGAGGGACTTTTTATCAGGGAGTGTAGTGATAGGACGGGAGCTAACAGTTTTAAACTGAAAGCGGGTAGATTTAGATTAGATATTAGGAAGAAATTCTTTACTGTGAGGGTGGTGAGACACTGGAACAGGTTGCCCAGAGAAGTTGTGGATGCCCCATCATTGGAAGTGTTCACAGTCAAGGTTGGCTGGGGCTTTGAGCAACCTGGTCTAGTGGAAGGTGTCCCTGCCCATGGCAGAGGGGTTGGACTAGATGATCTTTAAGGTCCCTTCCAAGCCAAACCTGTGATTCTGTGATTCTATTGTATGGCCTCTGTGGAGTCCATTGCCACTTGACATTTACCAACCATTCAAGTCAAAGCAAAAAAGGAATAAATTTTCAATAAAGGAGCATGCATAAATGTAGAAAACAATGACACAATAACAAAGTAAATAATTCAGTCTTCCTGCCTCTCTAAAAACTGAACGTTATCATGAAAAATCTCACTAAGTTTCTTTATAAAAGGCATTATTTTCTAATATTTTCACATTTCTAATTTAAGCTTACTTTTTGAGGCCACTGAGTCAGTGCTGACTTTCTGAGTTGCCATTCACCCATCCTCTTCTAACCATTTCCCTGAATCCAGCTGAACTGGGACCATCTGTGTCAAGAACTTTGAAATGAAGATTTGCCTTGATTTTTGTGAAAGCTTGATTATTACATTGAACAAATCTTTACCTTGAGTCCTTAATTCATACGCTCTGAAGGAAAAAAGAAGTGAGCGGAAATGACTAGAATACATTGCTGTCAAAAAGCTTCTTTACTAGAATTATGAAGCTTCCCAAAAACCTATCCGCAAGAAGGCAGAGGTGACATATCAAAATTTCCTCTCCTTGGACTGTGCCTAACAGACAAACTAAAAATAGCTGGAGTGCAAACAGTTCTAACAATGACACAGAAAAAAAATACTCTCTCCATATCCCTGAGTAACTGTACACACGTGTATAATTCCCAAAGTGCTTAACATTGCAATGTAAACACTTTCCAGTTGCTTTCAGCGATATAGTCCTCTTACTAATCATTCCAACCTGAAATTATTACTGTGGTGGATGGTCATTTGGCTGCTGCTACTAAAACCTGTATCTGTAAACTACCTTCATTAACTAGAGTAGTCCAACTCCCTAATAAAAACTGTGCAGTGTTTCACACTTTGTAGTTAAGACATTAAAGTGTAAAAAAAAAAAAAAAAAAAAAAAGCAAAAAATGGGTTCCCATAGGGCAGCCCTAAAAAAAAAAAAGGAAAAAAAAAAAAATTGTTTTACCTAATGAAAACAGTCATGCTTAACCTATAGCATCTTCTATTGCATCATACCTCAAAATAAATGGAGGCTTATAACTGCCAAGCTGAAATGGAATAATGTCTTGCCTTAAAATCAGAGCTTAATTAGCCCAAAGGAGAACAAACAACTGGGCAGATTCCTCCTGCAACCGATGATTAGCTTTCATTATTTCAGGCTGTCTTCCAGGCCATGTAGCAGAGCAATGGAAGACAATCAGGGAAAAGGTTTATTTCAATGAGAGTGCCTGCCAATGCAAGTCTTGATTTAATTTCATAGGACAACACAGGTTATTTAAATTCCAGCACAGTAAGATGTCAAATGTAGACAGTACAGGTCAAAGAAGTCAATCAAATAAAATGTAAGTGGAATTGAGCACTTTCAAAAAAAGGGAAAGGAAGAGTTTTACCACGAGCAGCAAACATTGCAGCATTAAATAGTTCTATGTTTGTCCAAAATATTGTATTTGTTTATGTATGGAAAGACATTTCACAAAGAAAGTACATTTTTCAGGCACAGAGATAGGCAGAGGAGGAAAAAAGTTACTTTCACAAATAATTTCATAAAAGTATCTGACGTTGTACCAGCAGTTACAAGGAACCACATCTGGTTGCCAAAGATGTTCCTTCTGATGAATAAAATACAATACAACCGCTCCTTTCCTATGGGCAAAAGTATTTGTTCTCGGTTATTCTAGTTATGTACTGATGTAACTCACTGCTACGACAGATTCTTGGAAACAGAGTTGAAAAAATGTTATCAAGTTCAATGACTATATTTTAAGCGAAGGACACTAATTTGCCTAGCTAAGTGGGACTGTAAATTCCCAGCCTATGAGAGAGGAAAATACTTCTTCAGCAACAAGTCCCACGCAGTGAGGAACTATCCGGGCACAGGAGAGGTTCTCTGTGACTGCAGGGTCTATCTACACACATCTGAAATTTCTGACATTTGCAGTGCCAGGATATTTAAGTGATTCAGACTTTGCACATGAAGATCAGCTCAAAGAACAGAAGGCAAGCCCAGTGAAAGAGTCCCGCTTTAGCCCCACTGGTATAGGAAAGTCTGAAAGAACGGTTACTATGCCACATCTACAGGTCCAAGCTGGAGTATCCGAGCCTTGAATACATGAAGAACAACGAGCAAAGCAATGCAGTATTTTACAAAACTCAGCAACATTACACAATTATTAAGGTTAGGAATGAATTTCAGAGCCAGATGCAATTGCACTAGAGGTGAAGAAAAATCTACAATGCAATCATTCAAGCAGCAGTTTGGCCAGGCCACCAGGATTAACACCTTCAGCTTCTGCAAACACATCATGGGAACTTTAAGAACCACAAGTGCTCAGCGCTTTGTTTTCATCTCTTGGGCAAACATCCTACTTTGTGAGTCAACAGCAGAGTTTTGAATAAATCAAGTTTGCCTATACTGTCTTCTAGAAGACCGAAAAACAAGAGTTGCAATAGTTAATCCTAGATGTTATCAAAGGAGTTTCAGTTCAGCTCAATCCTTTTAATTTGCAACCTTTGGCATTCAGCCAAACAGTTGTGACTTAATAGGATCTGCAAGTTAAAATTAAAATCCTGCATGCCTGTCTGTTTCAGTTCTTATCCCACACTTCCTCTTTGGGTAAAACACTCCATTATTACTGCTGTATCCAGAGCCTGTATTTCGTCTCTGGTCTCCTTTAACTCGTGGCAACCCCTACTTAACAAAGACCCAAACATACTATAGTATAACTATTTGGGAATAGTTATATATTCTTTTAAGTCTCCAAAGAACTTTGGTTCAGGACCTTAGAAGCAAAAAAGAGACAATGCACAAAATCAGCAGACATAGAGACAGAGCCCTGGAGATACATGGAAGACATTATATACTGTATGCCTGAATACAGTAAAAAGCACCTTAGAGAAAGCCTAGGGCTGAAAGGTCCAATTTAGAATTTTTTTTTTTTTGTTTAAGATATTTCATTCCCTTACTTCAAATAACAAATGTGAGGGATTCTGATACCTGTTCAACCGAGGGATTAGAAATAATGAACAACTGCTGTGTTTGTATGTTCTTTTTACTACATGGAAAGGAAACAATTTATGTTATGTAGCATAGGCCAGCACTTACAAAAAAATACTTATATGCACTCTAACTACTGAGGACAACTCTGAAAGACATTAGAGGTAATAATTTAAATCACAGATCAACCGTGAATTTTCCCTTTACTTTTTTATTTACATTTATTTTCTTTTTTCAGGCTTTTTCTTCCCTTCATCTTCTTTCCCCCTTACATTTCTATTCAAACAAGACAGCCAAATGTTTTAAACAATAAAATGTGTAGCAAATTCAGTATCTGGCAGTTCCTTGTCAGTTTGCACAATGAACATACACTGTGTTTTCTACCGCAACCTCAAGGCTTTGCAGACTTGGGAATCACTCTGCATTTGTAAACCAATAAAAATAAATATACATGTATTTTAAAAAGTATCCAGTTGCTCTCAGAAGAGCTTATAACCAAAATACTTTCCCGCTTTATACTGTCCAATAAACAAAACAAAGATCAGATAAACTGAGAAATGCTGAGACTGATGTTTCCAAAAATTTGCTATTGAATAGTTCTTAAGTACATATGTAACATTTATTATTCCCTATGAATGCTGTATAAGGAGAAGTTCAGCAAGTGCGTTAGAAATTCTTATTTTAAGATGTACACACTTCATACACCTCTGTTGATAACAAAACAATAGGGGTAAGATAATAAGTTTTTATCCTTGATTACTTTTCTGCTTTAGTGGAGTGCTCCCACTGTGATCTGCACAAGACATTTCACAAGACATTTATCTACAAGAGAAAGGAACAGAAAAAAATTCAGGCAGAGTGATTAAACCTGATGTCTCCTTTCTACAGACACGTGCACAGGCTTAATCAATCTGACGCCAGCAGTCTCCACTTTCACATTGCCTGCTGGCTTCATGCCTGACAGATTCCACCTACTGTACATCTTTGTAGGCAGAATAAAGATGTGAGATAAAGAAAGTGAAGTGAGCCAGCAGAGCAGACTGCATAAATTGCATGCCACTAGTCTAAGCTGCGTGAGGCTCTGATGCCTGCGACTATTGCCGTCTCAGCCACCCTGCAGTGCAAATAGAGTGTTTATGAAGAGTATATGTTTGCTCTTGAAAGCCAAAGCTTGCAAAAAGTTAGGCTTATTCTGTTTTTTTCGAAGCTGTGAATGGTAATGCTTTCAACATTAAAGAGTCTGCCTCCTTTAAGTGTTGAGTTGTCCATCTACACATACTACACTAGTCAAATAGGAAACATATTGCGGTAATGGAGGTTCTTATGAAAATTTACCAATTCATCTTAGAAACACTGACATAAGAGAATTTTTTTTAAGCAACACCTATTAGGCTTGCTATATGAAAGCAATGACTGTTTCAAGCCCAGAATTTTCCTAAGGGGCAAAAACCAAACAAAAACCTGTAACTAAATCTCTAGCACTCCCTCTCCCCAATGAAAAACACCAACAATCTTGCAATTTGAAATTCAGTAAGAGAAACAGTTAGCATAATAAATCGCTCTGGGTTTTATGTGTCCTCACTGAGGGTAATATTGTGTTCTCCCCTAAATAAAAACATCCCTTGAGGGTGAAATGCTAGGACACTAAATATTACAAGAGGAGAAGAGGCAGACTTGCCAGCTGTCTTAAACTGAAATCCAGGAAAAAATCCCATTTCTTCCTCCTATCCATGTATAATTTAATATTTCAAGGCCCAAATGAGGGGCCATATTTGTGCACAAGATGCAAAGAAAGGCACTGAAGAAAATGAATGACTGTGGGAAACTTTAAACAGCTCAGATAACATATTCTAGGATCAAAAAAGCAAAGAGATTCTAGTTTCAGATTTATAACCTAAAAAGTTTACAATAATAAGAAAATTCCAAGAGTAAGAATAAGAGATGAGTAAGAAAATTGTAACAGTAAAAGAAATTCCAAACGTGTATCTGAAATTAAAAATAATTCCTTTATAATGACATAAATTGCAGAGGTATGTTTCATTAATTGCAATAAATCTCATTATTATCACTGTATGACAAGTCTATTGGGAAAAAACCATATAGACAACAACAGATCACAGACCAAGATATTATAGGTCAGCCATACTCCCAATGGCGTGGGCAAGTGTCGGGAAATTCTCATTCATTACAGTTCCATGATAAAAATCATAATAAAATAGCGAATGAGAAAAATTCTTTTCAAATAGATAAGTAATAAGTTGTAAATAACTTCTGTATGGCTGGAAATTTCCCTTTCATTCCATAGGAGGATATGGTTATGTGAATGGCATCTATTCTTGACGATAAAACATATGGAGTGTCCTTAATTCAGGAAAAGCAGGATAAAGAAAAAGGCTCCTGAGAATTATAGACCTTCACAAACAATCCTGGTATAAAAGAGATCATTCACTCAAATGCAGGAGAAGAAAGATAAGAACAAGAAGGTGTCTTGACCCCAGCGTTTTAATAGTGGTCATATGTAAAGAGCCAGATGGACAATCCTGTCCTAACAAAACCTAACAAGAGGTTCATTTCAATTCTGTCTGTTAAGATTTCAAAAAAATGTAAAAGGACAACATCAAAGCGGGTACTGTAGACCTGAAAAATAGACACCACGTCATCCACACCCCTGTGTTCTGCTCTCACGAGAACAGGCAGTCAAGAGGATTCTACAAGTATCCTTCCTGTACTCATAGCAGAGAGAGGACAGACATCCCAGAAAGAATACTACATGTAGACGTCTATGGTTGGGGTGTCTATCCACTGCCACCAACAACTCAAGCATCCTCTGAGACAAAATTATCAGTGTTTTTTTAAATGTACCTTTTTGGAGTGCTGGTGTTTTTTCTCATACTCATATATTTCTCGTAAGAGAAATATACTTTCAAAACTATGCCATTTTTAATAAAATATTATCATCACCCATTAGAGTTGAGTGATGTATATTACAGCAGTCTAAAGAAAGCAGGAAGGCATAACATTTCACCTAAAATATTTTGAATGCTAAGTGATGTTATATGTACATAGAAAATACAGCTAGATATATGCATAGCACATGGTCTGCCAGGACATTTCCCAGGTCTCTTTTGACTCTTTTGGACACTGAGCAAATGTTCAAAAAAAAAACCAACAACAAACAAAAAACAACCCGCATAAAAATAGGGAAATCATGCTCTCCCCTACTTTTTTTCTTGAATCTCAGTTGACAGCCGAGTCCTACAATTTATAAACTCCTATTTCTGCCTGATCCTGCCATTGAGTCCTGGATTTGAGACACTGGAATCTGTAACCCATAAAATAACTGTACTAATGATATTGATCCAATTCAGAATTGCCACAACTGGATCAAGTGGGAAAGCACAAGCACAAAAAGCAAGAAAGCTCCAAGTTTCCACTGATGTTTTCAATAATTAGATGAACAGAAAGCTAAATCTTGAAAAACAAACAAAATCATTTCTGTTTAAAGAATGATGCTGTCACATTGTTAACAGACCTTCAAGAAACTAATGGTGTGTAAGGGGGAGGAGAGATTATTTTCTTTCTAGTCAAGAATTGGGGAGTCACCATTGCTGGGGCTGCCTGGAAGTAATCACTACACTCATCCTTCTGCTTTCTTTAAGGTTTATTTCCACAGGAACATGCACTTCACAGACCTACGGCCCTTTGCACCTGAGACACTTTTACCCACTATTCTTTTTGGTGGTCAAGTCTTTCTGTAACAGGCTCAAAAGACAGGATGGAAAAGGCAGAATCCCTCCTCTGGATCCCTCCAACCCCTTTCTCTGGGGAATCAAGGCAGTTTCACTCAGATCTGCATCACCCACAGCAGCCAGGATTTATGTCTGGCATGTCTGAAAGCTTTCTTGGATATGAAAATCCTTCTTTAAAAAGAACGAACTAAAACGAGGGAGAAAGCTCACTGAGCAGTAGAAACAAACTACCTAAGTAAAACAGGCTCAAGGCTGAGGCATGCGATTTAATTGGGGATGTATTTAGGCTAACAGGAAATGCCACTGATAAGAAGTTAAGGACTAAATGGACAATATCTTCTAAGGGATTTCAAATTCTTTGATGGGCCTATAAGGCAGAAGTCCTTTAACAGTCTGTGCTGCAACTAGAGTTAATTATGGATATATATATGTGGAGAAAAGGCTTGATAGTTATCTGTAATAAGCCTAAATTGGAGAGACAACCTGAGGTCAGAGAAGTTATTAGTCTGCCACAGAGAACTTGCAGTGAATCCAGGACAATGAGGGGGGATGGGAGGGGAAGAATCCCCAAACTCACTCCCCCCTCCTTCTCAAATTGAAGTAACACTGCCTTCATCATCCTCGCTTCCTAGCTGACATGCAAAAATCAAGGCTTTCCTCTCCCATAGTATCTGTTAAATTTACTTTACCTTTTCCATGCAAAATACTTTAACAATCACTCTGTTACCATGCTGCCACAAAGTCACAAATAAAGTAGTCAGCTGAAAACATAGCTGGTTTCTGGAACACAGGAATTTTTCAGGATATCACCTTGTTCTGAAACACGGAGATGGTCTTCCTCATACACAGAAAAAAAGGGTGCCTGGAGGCCAAAAGCAACTCTTCTCACTCATGCAAGCAGCCAGTACGCTACCTGGCTGAGCTTCTGTTGCTCTGCCAGAGGTCGGAGGTTACGGCTTCAAAGAATTCCAGCTGTGATAGAAGAGTGCTAGAAAAGCTCTGTAGGTAGAGGACTGAATGCCAGTTTTCTATGTTGTCATAAACATGAGGTATCTATGAATGAACAAATTATTTGCCCTGGGGCTCTCTAACTTAATTTGCTATATGCATGTTAAATTGAATTAAAAAACTTGCCTTTCCAAAAAGTTACTTCACTGCATTTTCAAAGATGCAGTTTGATCAGCTGACTTTGATTTCACCAGAGGCCTACATTATACACATTTTGCCTGCCAAACCTTTGCGAAAAGAAGTGTATTTAAGTGCCTGTTCTAAAAGGGAAAAGAAGGTCCAACCTTCCTGGCTACAAATGTTTGATACTCTGCACATTCTGAAGTATAATTCACTTGCACACTAAGAGTTTTTAAATCCAAGCAGCACTCACAGATTTCATGCAAAGGGCTGAGAATACACAGATCCCGATCTGGAACCACACGGCCCTTGCTGCATACAAAGCCCAACCCATTGCACCACAGGAACTGAAGCGTGGGCCTCAGGCTTGCCTGAGAGCACCAAGAGCTTTTCTGAGACACGCTGATGTGCGAGCCACATGTGACTGCATGGTTGCTTCTTACCGTAGGAGCTGCACTTGATAGAGCCCGTGCATGGATGAAAATTTTTGTCCATGAACTCTGAACAGAGAAGTGATGGGTAGCTATCAAGGGAGAAAGTTAGACAAGTGCAAGTGAGCTCTGATCCAAAAGCTCTTTGACCAACGTAATGCTGAACAGGACTGTGCAATCCTGGCGACATGGTAGGGCTTACAGAATGGGCTCATCACTGTTCTTGCAAACCAGTGTATTGCATACAGAAACTGTCCTACTTTCTACCACTATTCACAGCGATGAGTGCTCGGATCACATTGTGATTTTGGTAGAGTAATGATCATGCAAAATTCTGAAGTGCCAAGGCTTAGGTGACCCCTGAACACTAGGCAATACTAGGACCAAATTCTTACTCTTGCCTAAATAAAGAGAAACTCGAGGAGGCAGACGTCTGTGCCATGCTGAGCTTATGTTGAGGATAAGTACTGCCCTGCCTCGGGAACTGGAATCCACCTGCATGTCCACCGCTACAGGGAAGACAGAAGTGTGATCACTGTGATTCATTCAGTCTGTTTCGTCTGTCCTGCATCTGTCCACAAGGACCTTAATTATTGCCAACTGGAAGGACTGGTTTGGTTAGAAAGCACAGAAAGCACAGAGTACAAAGTTTTCCTTTGCAGATCTCTACTAATTGCTTTTCAGAGTTTTCCTTTCCAAAGGGAAAAGTGGTTCTCCTCTTTTTCCCTTTTAGTGAAGACCACGATTTCAATTTGAGTTATGAGTGGGATAAAATATATCTTTAAATAAGCAGGTGAGTAGAAATAACTGAAGAGCCTGGTTTTATGGATCAAAAGTTTCAGAGCAGCGAGACTGCAAGAATATGTACTTCCATTAGAAACATGTGTGCTGAGTATTCGGCAAAATACTTTTGTTTCCCATACCGCCAGATACTTGAAATCAACCATTCATATTAAGGCCATTAAGCTAAATGAGGATGCTTACTAAAGACACCATTCCTAACATGAAAGAGTATTTTTTGTAACCTATAAGCCCAAGTTTTCATTTTCCTGTGGCTCGCTGTCTATATAATGAGGGAGAATGTCTTTTCACTTCAGAAAATATCTAGGCCTATATAAAGTCTTCATGTGAGACTGAAATTAAATGTTGATTTAATCTGTCACTAAGAAATTATACGAAGGTTTGTACAAATCTGTTTATAAACCTTGTAATTCTCATGATTGATAGCATTTAAAACACAGTCAGTTTAAGACCTTTCACATTTCTTGTGAAAGATACGGTAAGAATGAATAGCAGAAATCAAATATCTGCTTCAACCTTTTAGAAAAATCAATGCCAAACTGTAGGTGTGTTCTGTTGCATTTTGGACTGTGACAGTTCTTTTTTGGACGAAAGAGATGCCAGCTGGACTACAAAGACACTTAACACATTTGCAAAGATGTCTGTATTTTTTAGTGCCAGGAACCAACACCAGATTTTTACCATGCTTAACAGAAGTAAAAATGTTGCTTCTGATCTTTTTACTGGATCTGTATTTCAAAACTCAGTTTCCAGTGCCAGTGCGCACTCCTAATACTCAACCACAGTAATGAAACAAGTGCAACTCAAAAGAAGGATGTTTCAACCAAAAAATCTGCACTACTTCCTGAAGCAATTAGTATTTCCCTCATGATTTCTCAGTCAAGTGATGATCAGGCTTAGCCTTACTTAGCTTATGATACCTGATAAGCCACAGCCAACGGCACAGTAGTGATGTTAGATAAGGAAACTCTCTTCCTCTCTTCATACGTTTTTTGCTGCAATGATTTCCTTTCCTTTAATTTATCAATGGCTACAAAAGAAAAGAGCAAAGAAAAGCAACAAAAAGTGTTTTACAGCTGAGTGAGAATGGCAACTCTTAACCTCTAGCATACTGTTCTGGAAAGGTTATATACCAACAACAACCAGGTTTGTAATAAATGCACAATAGCACTAATAGTAAGAGATAGTGACTACTGTTATTGTAAACCAGAAATGCTAAAAAGTAGCATACACAAAAAATGAGAATGGAATAAAAATTACAGACAAATTTACAGAGCTTATTTGCCTCTGTGCTACTATACACAGTTTTCTCATTTAATGCAGAAAAAAGTCAGAGTACAGCTGGTGAGGGAAGTCTCTGACCTCACTTAAATCTTCAAGCTAATCCTGTGATTATGGTATTTCCTTATGACTGTTCTAATTTGTGAGTTATGATATTATGATTTTGCTATTTTAAGCTGTCCTTTCAAAACATGTATTTGGATTAACTATAATATATAAACACTTGTTCAAATTTAGGAAATGTCTTTGTAATTATAACCAAGCAGATTATTTCTTGCAGAAATATATTTTAACTAAAAAGAAAATTATCTATAATCCAGCTCATCATGAGAAAGAACACAAAATGATTGGCATAAAAATTGGCATACAGATAGAAAATTTATGATTAAGATTGCCTGGTATTTACCGTTACAATATCCTAATTTTATTTCCTTGCAACTTTGCTAACTTGGCAAAAATTACACAATAGTTTCTGAGAATTTCAGGAGAAAACAAGCATTTATATTCATGTAACAAGCAAAAGTATTTAAAAAAAGATCCACCTGTCCAGTCAGTAACAGTGTCAGTCAAAAGATCTAATAGTACTCTGCTTTAAAGCAAAAAGGTAATGCTTGACAGCAGCTTCACGCTTCTGTCAGCAATGTGCTTTTTGCTGTTCCCAAGAAATCACCCAAATTTGACCCAACGATAAGTCTCTGAAAGACCTAAGTTTACAGTTGCTCAGCAGAGATTTCTTACAGCTCGACAGGTGAATGATCTAATGATTCCATTTTTACCAACCAGACAGTATTTCTACAGAGCCTTTACATGATGTCTATACAGACACAGGACACGCTCAGGCTGAGGAGTGCAAGTGGAAATGGGAGTTTCTTTGCTCCTTACAGTTATCGGGATTGGGAATCAGCAATAAGAGCACAGAATGATCTGCAGGTGCTGTTAGAAGACCCAGCTTTTACTGATGGCTAATAGTACAATAACTAACACGGAGGAACATGGGTGCAGTAACACTGTTATAATTACATGAACACGTTACAGCATGAGACAGAAATATGAGTTAATTGATATTCCACAGCCAAATGCTTTTACATTAAAGTGGCAATTTTATATGCTAAATATCTCCATGTTGCCCCCAAAATAAAGATAAATCAGTAGAATATTCTACTGGATATTTTTTATGATTAAAAATACATTAATTGGCTTCTAGATAATGTTCTAGGTATTGGAACATCAAGGAAACCACAGGGCTCTTATGATGGCTACAGGAGAGCCATCCATGACTTTTTTTGCAAGAACTTCTCCTGGTCAAACACGGTACCAGTTCACAGTGGCTACACAATCACTTTCCAAAATATGCACAACCTACTCCACAGCACCTCAGTAAGTCTGAATGGCTCATATTAAGCTAACAGCTGATTTTCTTTGTTTCATAAAAGATCACTGCTTCAGAAATCCTCCAGTGAATCACAGAATAATTAATACTTGGAAGGGACACACAGAGGTCATCTAATCCAGCCTCGTTCAAAGCAGGGCCAGTATTTCCGAGGATGGAGATTCCACACTCTCTATGATCAGCTGTCCTGGTGTCTGATCACCCTCATGATGAAAAAACATTTCTCTATATCTATCCAGCATTTCCCACTGTCCATCTTGGATCTGTTGCTTCCTGTTCTGTCACCCTATGCCTCTGAAATGAAGTCTTCTCTACACCCTCCCATCAGGTGGTTGCAGACAGCAATAAGGTTTCCCCTGAGCCTTCTCTTCTTAAGAACAAACCCAGTTCTCCCAGTGTTGTCCCATATGTCATGTACTCCAGTCCCCTAAACATCTTGGTGCTACTCTGCCAGTTCAACAACTGAAGTCAGAGGGAATAGTTGCAGATTAAAATGCCAAGTGAAAAAATGTATTAGAATCTGGTTAAGTAAACGTTTCAAAGTACTAAGATCAGAGAAGTTACTTCTCGGAGGAAAAGGGCCCATCATACCTCAATGCTCTCATACCTTACAAAATGACTTGCCTATCACAAGTGTTTCTGTGGCATGTCTTAGCGGTATACCTGGATCTTAGAAACACCTTTCAAAAGGCATCATCATTCAGTGTTACACAGTAGAAATTACAAGCTGTAACACTTAGAACAATGAACTCACAAACGACATACACTTCCCACATTTGAGCAAGCAACTAAAGCACACAGATCATGCAGGTGAATGTTCATCCAGCACGAGATCAGAAAAACAGCATTAGCTGAAAGTGGAGAATTCATAAGTGACTTAAGGGGAACATCCTAGCCCAGCAGAAACTTACCTTTTACAATACACTATGCTGGTTTGGATTTCTCAAATACAGAATAGGGATGTATATAGATACAGCAATAGATATACAAGTATGTAAAAATTATTTCAGAAACATGCAGTGAGTCTATAAAAGCCCAATTATTTGCTATTGCTTGTACTTTTTCTCTCACAAACCTAACCTTCACTAATGCAGCTTAACCACATGCAATCACAGAGCTTAATCACATCAAAGCTTCCTAAATACGCAACCATTCCCTGCATCATATCTCAGAAATTAACAGTAACATGAGCTACCTACCAATGGCCCAGGTAGTGCACTCAGTCACAACAATACATCAGCTCTATTACGTTACTATTAATAATTATCTAATTTGTTTTATAGATAGAAATTTGTATTTTAACCTTCCTATAAAATCTCATAAACAAGCAAACTTTCCTTAAATTATTCTTATTTAGCAGCTATGTTGCTGAAGATCTTAGGAGTTCCACATATTGAGCTCTCCATTTAAAAAAAAAACAAAAACAAAACCAAAAAAAACCTACTGGAGAAACCATCCCTCTTTCATTCTAAAATACAAATGCAGTTCTGAAATTTAAACCAGGTTTTAGTTTATGTAGAATGGAGACAAAATGGTGCTTATTAGCAGTTTGGTCACTTGTTTTGATGTTACCAGCATCTCCCCAGGACATGAATAATTAACAGTGGGACACTCAGAGAGACTTGGATCATTTCCAAGTGTTTCTGTACTTCGATAAAGCCTGGAGCCTTTTAGATATCTAAAATCGTCATTATTATATTCCTCTCTTTCTCCTAGGTAACTGATCTTAAGTTTCTAACAAAATTATCACAGTTGCTTAATTAGTATCAGATTTTAGACAAAGAGCTTGATCAGTACTTATGCATTTTAATAGTATGCTGAACCTTTGCCGTGGTTTAACCCCAGCCAGAAACTAAGCCCCACACAGCCGCTCGCTCGCTCACTCCCCCCACAATGTAAAGAGGGAGAGAATCAGAAGGGTAAAAGTCAGAAAACTCGTGGGTTGAGACAAAGGCAGTTTAATAGGTAAAGCAAAAGCGGCACGCGCAAGCAAAGCAAAACAAGGAATTCATTCACTACTTCCCATCGGCAGGCAGGTGTTCAGCCATCTCCAGGAAAGCAGGGCTCCATCACGCCTAACAGTTATTTGGGAAGAAAAATGCTATCACTCCGAACATCCCCCCCTTCCTCCATCTTCCCCCAACTTTATACGCTGAGCATGACATCATATGGTGTGGAATATCCCTTTGGACAGTTGGGGTCAGCTGTCCCAGCCGTGTCCCCTCCCAGCTTCTTGTGCACCCCCACCCTACTCGCTGGGGTGAGAAGCAGAAAAGGCCTTGACGCTGTGTAAGCACTGCTCAGCAGTAACAAAAACATCCCTGTGTTATCAACACTGTTTTCAGCACAAATCCAAAATGTAGCCCCGTACTAGCTACTATGAAGAAAATTAACTCTATCCCAGCACAACCTTTTAAGATCACCTCCAACCTGGTGTAATTTGTCAGCTGCAGCATGACAAATGTCACAATCAGGTCAACATTATAAGACAGACTCAATGGTATCAATATTTGATTTTTAAATCCTCCTCTAAATTCATAATTTAATGAAAATATCAGAGCCATTTATTTATTCATAGAATAGAATCATAGAATGGTTTGGGTTGGAAGGGACCTTTAAAGGTCATCTAGTCCAACCCCCCTGCTGTGGGCAGGAACATCTTCAACTAGATCAGGTTGGGATAGGGCATCTACCACCTCTCTGGGCAACCTGTTCCAGTGTTTCACCAACCTCATTGTAAAAAATTGCTTCCTTATATCTAGTCTAAATCTACCCTCTTTTAGTTTAAAACCATTCCCCCTTGTCCTGTCATTCATTACCAATGATTCAGAATTACAGCTTTAAAATGTTGAGGTCAAAAGACTGTGTATTGCTTCCCATAGAAATTCAAGCAGATTTTTTTTTCTCTAGCTACACATGACATGGACTCAAAATACTTCCAACAGCTACGTTTATACAAATAGTTTTGGCCATACATTTCAATGACCTTATCTAGGCCATTAGGAGCTAGCTCACATTACTGCTAATTTCCAAGCTATAAAGTAGAGAAATGTTATGCATTTAAGAAGCTTAAATGCTTAATAGCTCAGTCTTTCACAATTCAGTATTTTGTCAATTGTTGCATGCAGTTTTAAGGTGTTTAGTGATACCATGCTCTTAATGAAAAATCATTAAACCTGTTGAACTGCAAATTCAATTTTTCCTGATGGCAGTCACAATTCAGTACCCTTCTTGTATTTTTTTCTCTTTATCAGAGATAGTCCAGCCATACAACTCCTTATGCATCTAGTTTTCATAGATGGAAGATTTCCTAGGGAATGGAATGTGAAGTATTTGGGGGTTTCTTGCCCCTAGAAGTGTGATAAGAATCTCCAGTTTCTCTGCTGGAAAGCAGTGTGAGTTTTCAAAAAGAAAGTGTGATGTAAACGATGTGTTACTTCAGGGGCCTGTTCCACTGTTATATACAAGGATGCACCTTCTGTTAATAGTGTGTAAAAAGTGTGGTTCCAGCATTGCAATTGAGCAAGTCCTCTAGATTAGGCAACCTATACCTGCCACACAGCCAAAACGGTGGACAAGCAGCCATACTGAGCTGCAATATGTAGAATCACCCCGAAGGCTGGAAGAGAGGAGACCTCTGGAGGTTTCCCCGTCCAACCTCTCATTCAAATCACATCAAGTTGCTTGGGGCGTTGCTCACTTGAGATATGAATATCTCTAGGGATGGAGATTACATATCTTCTTTGGATGCCTGTCCCAGTGCTTAATCACCCTCAATGTGAAGAGCTTTTTCCTTCTGCATATTTGGAAATTCCCTTGGCTGCAAGTCATGTGCTGCATCTTGGTTTTTTGTTGTGCACCTCCAGGAAGTGCTTGGCTCTACACACACAGTGATTTCTCTTAGTGTCCTCAACAAGTGCTGGTCAGCAGTGAAAACGGCCATTTCATATTTAATGCTGTTTGAGTTACTAGCAAGACAGTCAACACACGTGTATGCTATAAAATGTGATATTCAGTGGTATCTGCACTGTAGTCATGAAACTGACAGGCTGCAACCCATGAGGTTACTCTGATGATATCACTGGATACAGACACTACTTGGACTGAAAGCTCATTCCCTTTAAATCAAGTTTCTCAAAAGGCTATTTTTTAATAAGACAATTCTGTGAAATTAGCTCAGTAAAAAAGTAACTCTGCTTAAATATAACTTCCTTTGACACAGGAGTATGTGGACATCATATAGATCTCTCTTTCTGAACGTGTGTGTGCTCGAAGGGTGTTGAACAATAAGATATAGGAGTTTCCATAGCAACTGAAGACTGACATAACCATTTATTATGAACATCAACTGTGTAGACAGATACAGCAATGTGGCTTTTGCATGCCTCAGAAAAGGAATTGCCAGTGTACCAGTCTGAATATAAAACTAAAACTTCATCCAGAGTAAGGGATGCCAGACCCACTGTCAGCTTCACTTTGCTGATCTTCAGTCCCTTCCATCAATGTTTGCTTATTTTTAGGATATATAAGTCTTCAGTAAGATGTCCTTTAGGTTTTTCAATAACATGTCTTTCTGTCATTCCATCCATGTCTTGTTTTGTATACATAGTAATGAGAGGTCGGTGAGTGCACTATAAAACAGAACCCTCAGGTCAGGAGGCCTTGAACAAAGGCAAATATTGCTAAAGGCAACATACCCTTAACTGCTAAGTGAGGGGAACTAGAAAAACACCACATTGTCCTAATCAGAATATTTTTGCCTCCAACAGCTGGAACTTTTCAACTGAACTATTACTGGAAGAGAGTGGTATAGTAATGTTTTTATCAATTTACATGGATAGCTACTCTTAAAAGCCATGATTAGGCTGTTGCTGTGTAGGTGTGCTGGCAAGAGGATTAGTGGAAGCAGCTGGTATTTGGAAGACACATGCCTGTGGACAGCCGTTTGAGTCAGACATTTCAGTCTCTTTAGCTGGTCTATGCCAGATTTGCTTCTTTTTTTTTTTTTTTTTTTAATAAACAATGGTTTCTGTCAATGTTAAAAGAATCAAAATTATAATAAACTGTGATAGTTAATTTGATTAAGCAGGAACTGGCTATGATGAATGGTTAAAGCACAGTTTATCTTCAGGAATGCTTAATTACCCTAGAAGCAAAAAAGAAGAGAGCATTGTATTCTTTCTGATTCTATCCAAATAAGTTTTCTGGGGAACCAAGCTATCTCGCTGTCTCCTACAGCAGATGCAATTTTCTTAGAAATTTAGATTTATATTTAGTTTTGAACACCAGGTATTTTCCAGAGAAATATAAATCAGGCACCCAACCAGCAGTAACAAAACTAAAGACACCATTTATATATAGTAATTGTCTTCTTTCAAACACTGTAGCCACAGCATATCTTACCACAAGAGCACACAAAACAGGCAAGATTGTAGTCTCCTGATCTACAGTGCTAGCAGGGATCATGCATATACCTTCTTGTTGCTGTATAAAGGTCCAAAAGTTGTTTTGCACATTTCCATCATAACTCTCAGAGTTATAAGTCTAAGTCTCTATTCCTAAAGCCCACCAAAAGCCATGTTGAAGATCCATTTTGACTGCATCATCTCAAAGAGCAATCCACTACTGCAAGTGTATTTTTCTTCAAATATGCAATTATGTGACTCTCTCTGGGATGAACTTGGCAGTGGAAATCAGTGTATTCAACTTCATTACTCTAGTGATGAACAAACATCTTTCTAAAGTCAACATCAAGGTTTACTCATATGTCAAGATCACAGTATTTAACTGTGGTTGAGGTATTATGCTAAATTACTGCTTTGTGCCATAGTTGAAATTTGCTTTGACATTTTGAGAGAGAAAGATCACACTCTTATGCAGAAAACCACTTTATGATCCACTTAAGGACTTAAGATGGTCTAAAATTTTTGTCTTATCATAGTCACAGATCAAATATCAAAAACACATACACAATACGTAGGAAGAAGGCTAGCAGTTTAATTAGGTTATGTTCTGAGATTGCCATTAGGATGGATGTGCAATATGATTTCAACATGACCTTTTCCAAAGGAAGTCATGACACCGAACTCACTGAGAATCCACAGTGAGGTCAGAGCAGAAGGAAAACAGTATCAAAGAACACTTGCTTTAGTCAGCAATGCAAATTGTAGTTTACTGGAAGTGTTAGGAATTTTAGCAGGACAATCCTGAGAGCCCTTGTAAAAGACAGGTCTGAGCTATTGGCCCTTGACAAATCTCAGCACCATAACAAGTTAGAAAACCAGCCAAAATACCATGATATGTCAATCATAATTCAAGACTGAATCACAAAAAATAAACTTTAGACTACATTCATATCACCTTGTGTAGATGATTAATTTAGGTATCACAGCAACCAAGATTTAGGCACTCAGCCCCAGCAAGATATTTCAAAGAAATGCTCAAAACAGTCTGGAGATA
Organism: Fulmarus glacialis; assembly: GCF_000690835.1. Taxonomy (NCBI): domain Eukaryota; kingdom Metazoa; phylum Chordata; class Aves; order Procellariiformes; family Procellariidae; genus Fulmarus; species Fulmarus glacialis. The sequence goes on from NW_009211090.1 coordinate 225,486, forward strand.
TTTCGCCACCTTTGACAGATAGTATCCAGTTATTTGCCACAGGGGCTGAGTCTAGCAGCTCACTCGATACTGAACAGGACATTCTTGAACTGATTACTATGCTTTCCTGTATGACAAACACCTACTTCAAACACCTGCTGATACTCACGAGTTCTTAAAATGACACAAAGCCATTTGATTCTGGTAAGAGAGCTGATGCCAGAGTTTCTGCAAGTTCTGAAGATGATTATTATTGGTACTTCTGCCAGCCAGCTCTACCAGTCTGGGTAGGAATACCACATGAAAGCTTTGTCCCCCTGCCAGTTCCCTCAATATGCAGGACAGATTGGTGCTTAGATGTATGTGAAGTGGACCACAATCTACTCAACAGAGCCACTGTAGCTCATTCATTGCAGAGATATGATCCAGCAGTGACCAAGCCCTGACAGAAGAGACACCTGTTTTTTGTCAAGTGTTATGCATCCATCTTAGAAGGGAAGGTTTTACAATGGAAAGACACCAAATCATGTCCAGCACAGATGTAGGAGTAGAATTCTTATGGATTTGTCATGTCTTAAGTACTGACATATTACCTAAGCACACCAAGTGGACAGAAGTTTCCTCCATTGTCTCTTTGAAGCTACTCATATAAGACCTGTGGGAGGTGACATTGATCTAACTGGCCCAGATCCAGCAGTGACTTAGCATCCACTGCCATTGCAGACATCAAGCTCACCTCTTTATTTTACTTCTGGTGTACAAAGATTTGTTTATGCCTACTCATGCCTACTTTAGGAAAAAATGAGACCCTTAGCATGAAAACCACAGACAAAAAAAAAAAAAAAATCTGCTGTTCTATTTTTTTAAACCTTTAAGTACAAACAAACACCAGCAAGTTTGTTGTGCTTCTGTGATTATCTTGAGAAGCAATGTCTATCTTCCAGTATGTTTTCCCAAGCATCTGTATTGTAAAGATGTTTCCTTTGAATACACAGACAGAGAGATCAGAAGGGCTGCTCCAGCATTCCCATGGGAAAGTTTAAACTTGTGAAACAAATGTTTTCATTGGCTGTGCTAAATTGCAGTTTAATTTTTTTTAAGCCAAGTGCAATTTACAACCCACATTATTACTGCTATTTTGTCAAAAATATGTGGATTCAAGAGAGTAAAAATGGAATTGGTCCTAAGGGTTTGTAGTTAATGGCTAAGGGACATACAGCAGCATTGTTATTTGTTCACAGATGGATAGCTAGAGCACTTACTCTAAATGCTAGCAGTGGTTAAATGTTTAAACAAACAACTTCTAGAAGTAATTGACTGTTCAATCGCTTTTACTTCTGGATAATATCAACTCTCTCATTTCAAGTATTTCTGCCTGTCTTCGCAGCCCCTGCTGGTACTGGATTTGTTCTTCTCCTTAGAAGTCCTGAATGCACTTGTATGCATTATCATCAGTTAGCCTAATCATTTTTTGTGGCTTTGATGGCAACCTATGTTATCATATTAAAGTATTATCTCCATTTTGTACACCATCATGTAAATACCAGTGCTTATTCATGTTTTACTTAGAAAGAAAACAATATGATGCTTGAAAGGCTAACCCAATTTTTAGCCCTGTGTCCTAAGGAAATTAAAGTGATCATACACTCTGCATAATTTTACATCTTTGTTGGCTGTCCATCTTAGTACATCTGAGATAAACTTTTAAAATCAATTTGACAGAGGAGTAATGATCACAGTTACGTTTTGTTCTAATAAACTTAATGAAAGTAAGAGGCAAAGAAGATTAAAAAAAGAGCCCCCATTAGTGGTGCCCCATGAACAGGAAAGACGGCAATATAAGCTCCCTTTTTATTAGACACTAGAGAATCCAAGCACACAAGAGGCTCTGTAAATATCCCAACTGTGGGAAAAGCTTCAATTGGAACTTAGATTTTACTGGACATCAGAGAGTCCAACCATGAAACTCAAATCCATAGGAAACCAGGCTTCATTAGTTTTACTACTCACAGACAATATGTTAATAAATAGAGATTTAATTCTATTTTGTCCCCAGTCATGTGTACATGCAAATATCAATAAATACAATCAGCACGCACACAGCCTGCAGGAGATACTGTCTGTTTGCAAGAACAAAGCACTACAAATTAGGAAAATTTGGCACGTTTCCTGATTCTTTCACCAGGCTTCAATGTGTGATCTCAGGAAAAAATCAAACATTCCCATGGGTCAGGCTTCCTTTATCCATATATGTTTATGTTTATATAGTACTTTCTGATTCCCAGCTAAAAGGTGCTGTATGAAAGAGAGGAAGTTTAGGAGTGCTGCTAATATGACGTTGCTCATTTTCCTACCAAACACACCTGACTCTCAGATGCCCATACGACAACATTCATTGTTATTTCTACAGTGAGTTAACTTCTTCAGCTATAGAAGGCCCCTCTCAAATACAAAACAAACCAATACCAAACAAATAAAATGCAAAACAACAAAAACAACAAAACTTTTTCCCACTCAAGTCTGTTCCTGTCAGGTTTCCCCCTTGGTTGACACATAGAGAATATTTGAATCCCAAGATCCTTCCTACCCAGCTTTGTCCGCCACTGCTTTATGTCCACCAACTGTAGGTGTAGTAACCTCCACTAGTTCACATCTTCCAAGCCCAGACTCCCTCTATCCCACAGCCCTTCTCAGTGCCTCAAGGCCCTGATCTCCCCAAACCATGCACTTCTTGACTTCCTGTTTGATCTCCCCGCCTGGGAGTCCTTTGTATTTCCCTCATTCCCACCCAGCTCCTTTCCTCCTCCTTCTTCCTCCTCCTCATCCTCCTCCTCCTCAGCTGTCCCTGCTATTTGAGAAGCCAGTCCAGCACGCTCAAAGAGCCACCATTACTAGACAGGGATAGGATGCAGCTTCTTCTGGGCACCGTTTCCATCCTTAATAGCCAAAACATCTCTATGGCGGTGTGCAGCAGCCTCACAGTGGCCACTGGCATCCTTTCTGCATCTGCATTTAGTTCCTGACAGTCACCAGGGCAGTTGGCCCTGCTTTGTACACCGCCAGATAATGGAAGCTGAGGATTAGTACATATGGACTGGTGGACTGCCAGAGGCCCCCCTCCTAGATGAAATAGTAGCTTTTGAACCGGCATATTTTGACAAAACAGCAGTTTAAATGAGTTTAGATACCAGCATCTTGTTTAACTAGGACTGCTGCCTTTGCTGCCATGGCTAAAAGCACTGGTTAGAAATTTTAAGAGATGTCTGGAGGACCCAAAGCCACACTAAGCCTAAAACTTGTACTTCTGGCACACTTCTTTCCAGCAATAGCTGAAATAAATGGAAGATGCCAACTCTCCCCATCCTGTAACTCTCTCCCATATGAAAGTAAAGGAGGATGCACATTAAATTACTTCTCACACATCCTCAGAACACAGAAAAATCTTAGGCTGCAGATGCATGTGTCAGAAGCTCCTGGACCTTTTTTCCCCCCTCTTGGTATATGAAAGAATTGATATATCAAACTATAGGGCTTCCCATTTTGGTTTCCAGACTGAGAAATGACTCATTTTATTTGACATACTGCCCACCTAAAAAGGTTATTGGAAGCAAATTTATTGTCTATGCTAAAAGGCAAAGGTCACAGTGAATGCACCAGAAGAGTATTATTATTTGAAGGATACATCATGCGACCCCTACATTACCTCGTCAGTCAAATAATGCTTTAAATGACACAGGAGTCAGGTTGCAAAAGAAAGCAAACAGTCTTTTCAGTGTTTTGACTTAAACCATCAATTGTTCTTCAACAATGCCCTCTAAAACTACAGCAGCTAAATTGAATCACACTTGGTGCCACTGTGTATTTATAATAAAATAGTGGAGTTTAACTTGGAAACAGAGAATATTATGGGATGGAATGATGTTTTGAGCCTTTCCTTAGTTCCATGTGAGTCACATATACATCATAAAAAATCCTTACAAACAAAAGAAAGCATGCAAATGTTGGTGCAGTGAACTACAAGATTAAAGGAAAATAAGAAAGTTGGAAAGGCAAGTAGATAATTTTATTTTCAAATTTAATCTGTCATGTGGAGTTCATAACTTCCTTACAAGAAGTGTCCTGGATGTAAAACAAAAGCTTAACTCCTTTGCCAAAGGTTTATAGATTTTCTAAAAAAGAGATTATCTCTGGATTCTTAACAGCATTGCTATAATTCAAGTCTTCCAAGGCCTACCTTAGTTGGGAATTTAATGATCAAATGAGTGAGTGAAATGCAAGCAAAGTTTAGTTCAAAAATTAAAGTCAATGCAACTGGCAAAAAAAACTTTCAGACTCTCCTTGGTGAGGGCAATTCATCAAAATGTCCTCTTTTCATCCTTCTTTCATCACAGTCAATTATTGGGAAGAGCTCACTGTGAGGAAGAAAGTCTTTAGAGTTTGAAATGCCATATGGACTTGATTTCAGTTATTGGGCCTTGGCACCACTATACAGATGGGTAAAAACAGAAGTAAGGGGGTCACGTTCATTTTTTAATTAGTGATAAAATTAATTCTCCTTCTCCTCTTCTTACAAAACACTATCCTGAAAAACTTGGGGAGAATGCAGGCACAACCAGATTATATGCACAAAAACGGAGACATTAATGTGCCGTGAATGCGGACTCACTCCATGTGGGATTTAGCTGCGCAATGCACAACACAGTAGATCCATTGCTGCCCACTGTGTTGTAAGGCTGTTACCAATACCCCTGTTTCAAACGAGGGACTGCACTTCACCGGCTCATGCATTAAGACAGCATGGCTCACGTTGCTTCAAATGACAAGAATAGTTCTTCATAAAAATCAAATAACGATGGACTTTGGAGTGAAAGGAATGATTCTATGTTCACTCTGAGAACATACTGAATTTTAATGTTTAGATAATACTTGATAGTAGGAATATTCAATTTAGGGTTTTTTTTGTGGCAAGGTACTTGCAAGATGAACATTTAAAATTGTGTCTTTTACTGCACTTCTTAATAAATGTAACGCTTCGCAATTTTTACATAATGAACAGAGTTCAATAAATATTGTTCTCAAACTACCAAAGCGTAATTATAAAGAACCATTAAACTAATAATATTATGACAGTATTATTTTTAAACAGGCTGGCAAAAGGATAAGTTGCAAAATAAACCTTTGTTTTTGCAACTTCATTCTTTTCTTGTTCTTTTGTTAAAGCTGTAGTCAAAATTCTTCTCTGGAGTATCTCCAGGTAAGGCAAAGGAATTACAGCAGGGGGTATATTTAAGTTTTTGGCAAGTGATCCTTTTGAAAGTCATAATGTGACAACAGGAGTTTTACAGAGCTAAATCATTTTATGTCTGGAATGCCCTTCTCTACCAGTCTTTCCAACCCCAGTGAGGAGACCTACCCAATTAAAATGCAATGCAGTTTAACAGACTATAAAATTGTAACAACATATTAAAAGCCACATAGACGACTTTTACTATAAGGGCAGAAAATTATACAAGAGCCAGATGAAAATAACTCTGTTTAAAAAAAAAAAAGTATTTTCAGAATTGTTTTCTTAAAGGATCTGCCGAGGCAGCTGTCCAAGAGGAATAAATTCTACATCTCAAGAATCACTAAAGCAAAGGTTTTACCCTGCCAATCAAAGCTGCGAGACTCAAACCCTTTTAAAATGAATGCCACCTCAAAACTCTAAAAAAGCAGGTCTTGGATATCCTAAAACATCCCTTTGTGCTAAAGACTCTTTTCTTAAAGGCCAATTTTAAAATCAAACCACTAGCTTTTTTTCAGGGAGCCAACATAAAGAAGGCAGAGCGGTAATTTGATCACAGCTATTCAACCCAGTGAGGTAGGCGTGCATTCTCAGCTCTCTCCAGCGCAGTGGAGGAGCCAAGCTGCAAGCCCAACTAAGAAAGAATTACAATAAGGGAGTGTTGTGGTCACCAGGGCATATATACTGCCTTTGAGAGGTCATCCCAGGATACACGTGGGTGAAGGCTGTGCAAGCTGCACAGCTGAAAGAGGGATTTCTGCAGCACTGACACACGGTTTTCCATGGGAAGGGTGTGGTCAAGGATAACACCATGTTTCTTAAATTAGTTTACTGCTTCTTAGCATAACCCTTTCAAAAAGTGAGAAGAGGCAGGAAGAGAAAAACAGCCTACTCGCTCGTATTTCCCTTCCTCTGTCCTTTCAAACCCCACCTCTCTCTTGCACAGTTCTGTACCATTCCACTATCATCATAACACCAATTTATAACCTACACCAGACAAGAAGCCAGGAAATAGGCTTAGTGGCACGTCCACTTTGTCTGCCTGTTCTACAGGCACCGTCGATGGAAGCTCATAATTAACAGGAAGTGTTTCAGTGTTATGACTATGACAGAAAAAGCAAGGGTTTACCTAAAGTAACATTAGCAAAGCCACTATTAATATAGCGCATAGCCGTTTAATGAGGTAATCTCCACACCATCATAGCACTTTTCTGTTTGCCCTGAGACTGACGTCTGACCTCAGCAGCCACCAGAGAGGAAAACAAAAAGTCCATGACAACACGGCTAATAACATACAAAACCCAACTGTTTGTGTTGGTCTTTTATTGACAAAGGTTACACTGCAGCTGACTTCCACTACAGAAGTTGTAACAACAAACCAAACATAACCTAGACACAGGCTGAATGGATGTTATGACAGAGTAATGGAACTGAATAATGACTTTAACAGTTCATCAAAATTATTCTTTCTGGCAGTGGTAATATATCTGCCCAACTCCAGGCTAATGTTATGATTTTGTATTGTTGGCTATTCGTGAATTGCCTATCATTACCGTGTGAACAAAAGCCACAGTCTTTCCAATGTAATGGGTAAGCACCCTGCCCACTGATGGCTCTTTGTATAAAACTGATAATTGATGTGTTGAAGCGTTCCCAAAGCCCTTCATTATATTTTACTGCACAGGGCCAACAGATAATCAGAGGAGAATTTTAGCAAAACCCAAGAAGTCTGCTGGGGCAGCAAGTGCTAATGTAATTTGTTACCATAATATATAAATAACACCCCCAAGTTTCCTCTGGTAAGCACATGTGGTAAAAAGAACATGCAAAGTTTTTTTCACACAACTCTTCTGTTGCCTTAGAATAATTAATCAAATAAAAGGTTCCAGAGCTCTAGCTAATGAAAATCTGCACCCTACATTTGCTTTGGCAGTCGGACACCAATATTATGTTACTAAAGCAATTGAACTTTAATACAAAATGAGTGAACTGAGGGAATCATGCTAAAAGACGAAAGATGAGAGAAACAAGATGGTGTTAAATTTCCACAACATGATTAGAGAGATACACTGTCTTGCCTTTCTTTTCAGGAAGGTCTCCAGATTTCTGTATCAATATGAGACCATCTGCGTGGAAATAAACGTAGTGCAGAAATGCTTGCAAACTAACATTTCATCTGCATCTTACCCAGCTATGTTTTCCTTCACAAAAGTTGCGCTTTGCTGCTTGACATGTAATTAATTTTTATCTGATATGACTTAATGAGCTAATTCATGTTCCTTCCTCATCTGGATTCACTACATGTGTTCTCCCAGGCGTCATCATCTAAACACTGCAGTTTTTGTGGCAGTACCGTAACTACTAAGTACGTGTACAATACAGGAGTAGGAATTGCATGGGAGAAGTGCAATAGTAGGCTATAAAGTAAGTTGTGGATTGCTGGCTGAAGGAAAAACCTCAGCTGACTCCCCACATCACAGCTATGCTAATCATTCTGTACCAAAATTTTAACATCCATTGTCATTATTCAAACTTCCTTTCTGCATTGAGAAGTTTTGATATTTCAAACCTACATCAATATACCTTAAGGAGACTGCTGCTTATGTCAGGTAAAGCTTATCTATTTCTTTTATCTCACACTTTTAAGGTGATCTTGCATACCAAGAAAAACAGAAAGAGTTAAAATTTTGCACGGAGAGTTTCTGGAGGCCAAAGGCAGTTTTACTTGCATTTCTATCACTATCAATATTAATATATTTCAATAATTTTTAAACAAAAGCATCTCATTTCAATTTATTGAGCTGACACAAAACACTTCAGATTAATTAATTTCAACATTAAAGATGCATTTCCCATCGTGTAGAGGAGGTCCAGTTCAGATCCTATTTATGTTAGGCTTTCTACATCTCTCATAATAAATTCCAGTTGTATAACCCCATGACGCACTACAAAGAAGACTGGTTAAAAGGGGAACTGTTATTTTATGGCAGAAATAGTCCTCTGGTCAGCTCAAACTTAGGAGACATAGGGAGCTTGAATTTCAGGCCAGGGAAATGCGCTGGTTGGAAAATGCAGGTATAGTAAGTTGTTTTAAAATTAAATGTTTGTAATCCCATGATGTGCACCAAACTGACCTGAAACAATATACTGCAATTTGGGTTTCCTGCTGTGTTTTGGCAATATTTCAGACTTTCACATGGAAAAAGTAGACTTTGTAGACATTGGATTTTCCACCAGACAATGATTCTCCAACAGGTCCTGTCAGTAACTGAAATGTATTCAGTATTTCAGTGTATACAATATAATTCTCCCTCCCTCACTCCCCCGCACCCCCCCCCCCCCCCCCACGCCACAAAACCTACTTGCCTTTTGAACCAATAAGGCAAAAAAAGCAATACTGACAAATGGTAAGGGTAAGAGGCATGTAAATTACACCAGATATCACATGGCTCCCTTGGATTTCCCAGTTCTATTTTCAAGGTCCCCCGTAATTTCTTCCTTCACTTACCTAGCAGACACAGACAATGACTGGTCCTAAACAATCATTCACCACATCAGGCTGTGGCTCCAAGGAAATTTGCCAGACACCCATACAGAATCTATTTTTCTTCTGGAAATGTTCTGCTTGTTCTGGACATCTCACAAAGGACATCCCTATATCACAGGTTAGCCTGAAAACTGGAAATACTGTTGGCCATGAAGAAAAATGACTGATGAGCTAATCAGTGTCAGTTTACTATTAACCTTTGCTTGATGGGAGTTGAGAGGATCTGGCCTTGACCAGCTCATAAAGTGATAACTAAACTGAGTCCAGCTCATTAATATATGTAATACACCACAGAAAACACAAACGTGACAGTACACACATGGTTACATACCTCTAGACTATTAATTCTTTTAATTTGCAGCATAATGGGGCATCGGAAGCTCAGCTTCCCAATCAGTAAGACAGCCTTCAAAATATGAAGCAAATGCAATGTCACTGCAAGGTTTAGTTCTTGCATCTGTTGATTACATGAAATCTGTGTAAGTAAATATCCAACTCCTAGAACACTGGCTCTAAATCCCGGTGACAATTTGTAGCAGTGGAATTAACTGTTTCACTGCCCACAGATAACACTTGTTGCAGGTGGAAGGATTCTGGCACACAGACGCTAAGGTAAAGAAAAAAGAAATTAGAATCATAGAATCATAGAACCATTAAGGTTGGAAAAGACCTCTAAGATCATCAAGTCCAACTGTCAACCCAACACCACCATGCCCACTCAACCATGTCCCTAAGTGCCTCATCTACACGTCTTTTAAATACCTCCAGGGATGGTGACTCTACCACTTCCCTGGGCAGCCTGTTCCAAGGCCTGACCACTCTTTCAGTAAAGAAGTTTTTCCTAATGTCCAGTCTAAACCTCCCTTGGCGCAACTTGAGGCCATTTCCTCTCGTCCTATCGCTTGTTACCTGGGAGAAGAGACCAACCCCCACCTCGCTACAACCTCCTTTCAGGTAGTTGTAGAGCGTGATGAGGTCTCCCCTCAGCCTCCTCTTCTCCAGGCTAAACAGCCCCAGTTCCCTCAGCCGCTCCTCATAGGACTTGTTCTCTAGACCCTTCACCAGCTTCGTAAAATTATACTGGACACGCTCCAGCACCTCAATGTCAAAAAACTGTGCCTCCACTTTCTCCACTTCCACACAGAGGTTTAAAGTAATTTTTGCCCAAAAACAGCAGAGGAAAAGGAGGTTCACCTCATACACATTACCAAAAATCTATCAATAGTAAAAATCAAAAAATAACAATATCAAAATGGCCTCAGCTATCACATAGGCTGTTCAAAGCACCAACTAGCATCTCCTTACCAGTAAAATCTTTGAGCTTTACCCAGACGTCCTTTACATGGCAGCTGACTCCAACACAATAACTCAGAATAGGCTGGAAGCCAAAGTTTCAGCTTGGTGGCAAATAGACCAATAACAACAAACACCTAAGATTTAGTTATTATGCCAATCTTCCAGGCAGAAGTGAACATAAAATCCTTTAAGTAATTTTGTAACTCCTTTAATGTGAGGTTCAGGCTTCATCTTAAGTTAACTTTAAGCACCCTTTTAAACTTCTTTTTCTTCAATACCCTTACTAGACTTTTTTCCACTTGCCTAACCCAAGGGAGAAATGTCCTAAGCCAATGCATTTATATGAAAACATTATGGTTGAGTAGCCCAGTTTCCCAGTGATATAAATTGGCAGTAGCAGTTGTGATTTTTGGAAATTTTAATAAAAAAATTAAGTTTTATTGTGCCAAAAAAGCCTTATGCCTGGAATTATAAAACAGATTTAGTTGTCTGAGGAAGCACTGGTCATGCAAGTGGAAACAGCACATTATACCAGTAGAGCTCGCAAACAAGCCATCTACAAGATAATTTCTGTATGAGTGGGATGTTTCACATTAAAAAGGGAGAATCGAAGATTATCTTCTGTCTCAAGACACTACAGCACAAGTAAACAGCTTAGGTTATTTCAAAGGCTTTTGGATACGCCTTTGAGTGGAGTACACCCGGCATTGTCCCACTGATGCAAGTACACATAGAAAGAAGCAGTTACGGCATGTTAGTGCCCATGGGCAGAGAAAAGGAGAAAATGATGCCTAAGGGTTCTAAAAATGTCACTGATTTGAGGTATTTTGGTTACTGAATGCCCATCTGGATACTCCCAAAACATGGCATGGCATCTGAAATCTGCATATTCCTAAAGGTTGTGAAGCTTCACAACAAGGGCACATTACGACACAGATGTATGCTTCTGAAGTAACTTGCCTTAAAGCACAGCCCTGCCTAGAAATTAATAATCTGTAATGTGGTGGAAAGAAAAAGTTCTTTGTAGTCTGTATCTTTTTTGGGTACAGGATGGCTATGCTGAAAAAAACACACACAAAGGATAGACAGCAGAGTGTTGAGATGGTTCTGCCAACACCTTCCCCTCACAGTGATTTCCCCACCAAATGTCTGACAGGCTTTAAAATAAAACAAAAAAAAGAAAAAAAAAAGGACTAACATCCATTGGAACAAAAACTGGATACTTGTGAAATAGAAACACAGAATAGCTAAGCCAGAAAGAGAGAAGCAAAAAAGATTCTCCCCCATCTATTGTATTCTTGCTCCATTCCTGGGTTTAATGAAATTGGTGACTTAAGTGGCAGCAAACTCTACCCAGTCCCCTTTGACTACTAGGGAGATTGGTCACTACAGTGAGTGTCTGCTCCTTGCTCCTCATCACAATCTGTCTCCAAGCAAAGATCAGTCTCTCTTGCTACAACTCCCCCTTGTCATATCCCATGAGCTCTCAGACTTCAATATACTCATTAGCTTGAAGAAACACAACACAAACCAAACAGTTCCTGTTTGCCACAAGAGAAGCAAACTAGTTTGCACCTACCAGTCAGTCTTTATCTTTCTGGAACAGAAGAGAGGATTCAAATGACTCTGGACTTCAGCTGCCTGAATGTGAAACAGGAAGAAAACTCCCCTCTGGCAATCCAAACCACATGTTCCTATTCAGCTAGAGTGCCTTACAATAGGGAGGAAAGCTCTTTACCATCTATTCTCTTTCTCTCATCCTCCTTCTTTTCATTTAATGGAAGAAGAGCTTCCACAAGAATTGAAGCATTATATTTCTGTGTCATGCAAATAAATCAGTTTTTGAGGCCAAGTTGAACGCAAAGGTGCCAGGACTGCATTGCCTGGAGTTATGATTCTATCCTTCCTTCAAGTGTGCTTCCACACATGCACCTGCTTTGTGATTGGGGACCTCCCTGTGTGCCACCTGGGCAACACCAACAAACAGACACGCAGGTTATACTCAGTACCCCAAAGCATTCAGGTTGAATGTATTATGAGTCGACAACTTCTCCATTGGGGTTTTTTTTGGGGGGTGGTGGTAGTGTTTCTTTCTTTCTTTTTTTTTTTTTTTTTTTTTTTTTTGAACTGTCCATTTACCAACACTTGTTAGGAACCTGAAACCGCAGCATTGAAATAAATGGGAATTTGATCATGAGCTTCAAAGAGGATTGATTGGTACATCATAGTTACTGGGAATTACATTTTAAAACACACACATATATAGAAGCACCTCTGTCAAGAGAATACTGTGGTGTCAAAACCAGGCCTTTCAGAAATGAGTAAACACCCCTTAAGAATATGCGTTGTAATACAACCCAAGGCAAACATCCTATTGAAAAATACTAAGTGATTCTGCAATTAAAGACTGGGTTACACACATGAGGTTGGATATAATGTGAAACTCCACCTTCTGATGTCCTTTTATTGCCAGTTTTGATATGTAATAATTATGGATTTTCCATCTACATGTGTATGAAAACATTTGTAAACCACACATCAATAACATTAGTTTGATGCAGCTGCCCAGATTTACTGCACCAATAAAAAGTTAAAGTCCATGCAGTAGAGATATCTGGAAGAATTTCAAACTAAAAGAATTTTGTTCACTTCATGCAAGAGAATGGGCTTCTGCAAAATGAGGTGTATGGAAAAAGACTCTTTAAGAAAGGTAGCATTTTTATATATTTGTACAGTGCTGACTACAATGGATACTGGAGTACAGTGCATCGATGTTAGAGCAAATAGGAATTACAGAAACAATAGAACATAAGAGAAACAATAAATCATATCTGACTTGAATATGTTTTGTATTACACAAGGTACTCAAGAGATACAATGTTTTCACTTCAAATATAGCATTTCTGGGCAATATGCTGAAAAGAAATGCACAGCATTTATAAGCATAAAACCACATTAAAAAAATTGCTATCAGATCCCATGGCAATTGTGAGAACAAGCTGAGAATCTTGGGAGGACACACACTGCCACTACAAAAAAGAATCAAATACAGACAATTGATTTGTCTCATTTGAGTCTCTGTAGAGCTTCTACGATGCGAAAACTTATCTGAAAACAGAACGAAAAATGGGTTCAGGAAATACTTCTCATACAAGTAACTTGTATGAAAAAGAAATCATAATAAGAACAACATCAAAAATACTTAGTGAAACTGAGAAATTAGTAGGTGGCATACCAGAAGAATGACTTAGAAGTACTAAAGTGGAATTTATAGAAATTCCTTTGGAATTCTTTATTTGTTTTTGCTCCCGGTCTGCAAGCGCAATTCTCAGGGACTTGGACAAAAGGTGTGACACAGGCTGCAGATATCAGGTCCTTGTGACAGGACTGTATTGTTTCACTGGGCATCAAAAGAAACTTCTGTTCAGCGATAGCAGCTTTAGCCCTGCCATTACTTAATATAGGGAACTGGACACCTTCTCCTTACTGTACAAAATGTGTGTAATAACAAAGGGTCTATCCTGTTTTCAAAAGAACTATACTGACATGTTATATAATGTTACATCTAGATGTCTGTAACCTAGACTATACAACATGAATTTGAAGACTAAAGCATGTGGCAGTGAAATAAGCAGTTTTGACTTAGAAGTACTGTCAGGCTAAGAGACTGAGTTTACTACCAGCGAATAATAAAGTGCCCGATTCAGCGCTCACAGTACTGAAAATGTATCACCAGGTTTCATCTATGTCCCTAACAAGTCAAGAAAATAATACATTACATCAAGGGGAATTCAATTCAGAAAGAAGACATCATCTAAATTGCTAGGGGAAAAAAAAAAAGTCAGTGTTCCTCAGTGACAACAGGCTCTATTAGTGACTTAACATATGACCTTTCCAAGGTCTTTGCCTCTCTTTATCAGCTTCACCTTGAAAAGGAACAGACAGTCATGCAAGAGGGACATGTACATCATTTACGTGCATTGAAAGGTAAAAGCCCAAGTTATTGACAAAATACAAACATGAAGCTCTGAAAAGAACCCACCATTTTCTTTTACTCTCATATTTAGCCAAAACCAAACAACATTCAAGTGAAAGAAAAACTCCCATGACAATTCAACCTTTTCAATGCCTTTGGAAAGATCGTGTTTGAGGGCACCTACTTGGGCCAGGGTGATGCACTTTGGGGGCAGGAGGGCAAATTGTCCAAACTCTTTTGTATATGGCTGACATGGGGAGGTGTGTGAGGTTCTGCAAGTCTTCACTGCTGGACTTGCTTGGGAGAGTGACAAACTGGAGGCCAAACTGGAGGCAATGATAACTTCTTGGTATCTGACCACCCTCAGTGTCCCAGCACTGTGAGCAGTAGCTGCCCAAGAAACATTGAAAGGCTCTGGCTGGAAGGGGTTTTAGCTGCTGGAGCTGCCATGAACATCACCTTGCAGTAACTACACTGTTGAGCTACGATGACCACCCATTCCTTCTGAGATAGTAGCACCTCCTGCTGAGCTATGTTCTCTTGACTGAGGTAGGTAGAAGGTATTGGTCTCCTTACTGTTAGGTCAGATGCAATGAACCTGCAGGCTGGAAGTTACCAGTTGGAATTTGTGTATAGTATAAATAATGAAATTTGCTTTTTATTGCAACAGAAGAAACATCTGCTTTCAAAGTGTAATACCGGTGCCACAAATGAGACTCCAACATCCTTACACTTTAAAGGAGAAAATGGGTTTTGAGACAGTACTGATGAAAGCAATTGCCATGCCCAATTCCTGGAGATCCTCAACTTGCCATGTCATTTTGGTTTTACTTGTATTCCTACCCTTCTTGGTTTTCACTGAATTGACAGTGAGAGCATATGTGGATTAGGCAAATATACGCAGAAAAAGAGTTTACCTCTTAATTTGTGGAATCTATTTTGCATTCAAATACATGTAATTTTATTTGGATTAAGAATGATTTAAGTGAAGCAATTTGGTACTGTAGTTTTCCAAGCTGATTATGGTTGGCCATGGCTATGGCATGCAAACATACTAGGTTCATATACAATAACTGGATTGAACTGATCCTTTAGAAAATGGGAAGGTTGGACTTAATTCTATTACATTTCGTATTACATTTTGAGAGAAGGCTGGTTGTTCTCTGAATGAGTTACTTTTTAAAAGTAACTAATCTCAGTTAATTTGCAGATCTGCTAGGCACAGAAGGCGATGTCAGTATAAATATCTAGAGCCTGAAATCTTTGTTCTTCAGTAGCTAATATTAATTAATTTGTCAGATATATCTGGTAAGTACACACTGAAAAATTAAATACCAAAATACAGAAAACAGTCAAAAGACATTGTTTAAATATAGTTACTAATGCCATTTCAAATATGACTCATGAAAGAAAAACAAATAAACAAACACACACATTGAGTCAATAAAAGTAGTTAAGGCGTTTTCTTGGTTTTTTTCTAAAACACTGGTGAGAACCCTCTTTGATTCTTTTGAGACCATCATTCACAGCAGTACTCAAAAAGTAACAAATCATTCCCAGAGGGAAGCTCCCTTGCACATATTTCTACAAGAGTTTTGCATTTTGTTTCATGTCTTCATATAAGACAAAGCCAAAGTAAAATACATTGCTAAATATGATAATGGAACTTTTTCCAAGATGTTTTGAGAACTGTTACCCTTTAATTAAGTTTCAACCTTTTTGCTGGCACCAGACTCTGGATGTTATGCTAACATATAACTGTCATTATTTTATTTCAAGAAGCCCTAGTCAGCAATGCCATGTCTATTGGAGCTGTAATATTGGAGTTGACATGAAATAGGTGTTATACCAAAACTAGGTTTTAAATCGTCTGACTAAAAATACTTTGCAACCAAGACACTCAATTTTCAATATCTTTTGACAGTATTTGGCAACAGCGTTACTGGATGGGGAAGATCCATATAAATACTGGGCACTTAAACTCTGGATTATCAGAAATACTTACATTCTTTAAGAGCCTGGCTTGAACCATACTATTTTAAAAGCCTGTGTATTTAGAAGTTTTCCTTGCTGTTAGATTGACTAAAAAGAAAAAAAAAAAAAAAATCCTACATTCCTCCTTCAATTTGTAAGTAGGCAGTTTTCTTCATTCATCACTTAAAAAATTATAAAAGGAAATTCAGGAGTTTAATGAGTTCAAAGGAGATTTAAATACAAATAATATATGCAACTAAACATCCAGATGTACAGTAGCATGGGTTAGACACAAATAATGAGCCTGAGTTTCAGAAAGGATATTGATTTTCCAGCTTCAGTCATGAGTCAGACTGCACACTGAGAATGATTTGTTATTGGGGTTTGATTATCGCTCAGACTGCCTTCCTTAGTGTTTCTGCTTTGGAAGTCACACCGTTACTGACAGAAATGGGACACTAGCCCAGAGAGACCACTGTTTTGAACTTGTGTGGCAAAATATCTGTATTCTTATTTGGCTGGGAGAAGAGGAGAAAGGCCAATGTATACATTTTTAATCGTGTTTGAATGAATATCTACTAGAAAACCCACAGTGGGGTTGCTAGGAGGGGAAGCCAAAACCAGAATTCAAAGGGTACAGGCGGGTAAACCAATGAAAGGAAGTCCTTCCCATTTCCTGAAATATGTAAAGCTGAGGGAGAGGAAATCAGCATACTAAAAGCACAACTAAGACACAAAAGTGAGCATATGAATTGTTTAATGTATGACTGTTATCTGCAGTGTACCACTGCTGCCGTCATAGAAAAGGCACCGCATAAGAAGAACGCGTGGAGAAACAGCCAGCAGGTGTTGATGGTAGGCCTCAACTTTTTCATTTAGCATGCTTAATGGCACAACATCTTTGAGAAACACTAGTTTAAACAGTAAGCTACTCTCTCAAAAAAGATAATGTTTCACCAGCCCAGTCAAAAAATACCTATTTCTTTGCTCACCTGTCATTGTGTAGCTTTAAAATAAAAAACAAAACCCTCCACACACAAAACCCCACAAAGCAGAATTGCATATTGCGTACACATGTCAGGAAAAGGTGGCATGATTACCAGATGTTTAGGTCCATCTTAGTAATCAGACACCGTGCAGACTTGAATAATAGGTAAAGAACCATTTTCCCCATAATGACATATGCTTCCTTGAAAGACGACAGATCAGTTCAGCTTTGGTGAAAGTGATTCATCACTTTATAATGACAAAGTAGAAACCTCATGAGGAACACGCTGCTCTCCCTGTTCTTTATTTTTCCATGGGTGAAGAACAAAGTGGCATCAATTAATTATTAATTACAAAGATCTTTTTACATGTAGGATGGTAAATTATTGTGCTTTGCTAACAATAGTTAATTTGTTTCTAAGCAAGAGTTCTGAAATATTTGAGTAATTTTCTTCATGTTATATACAAAGATTTGAGAGATTAATTGTCCAGATGTTTCCTTGGGTTTTGTTCTCTCTTTCTCACATAATAAAAATCTTTCAGCACTTTTTTTTTCCCAATAAACCCACAGTCCATCTGTTATACTTTGCTGGAGACATAAAACAGCACTACATGTGTGTTACAATCATTCTAAAAAGTAAATCTTCACCATTTTCTCTTACAAATAAGGTGAAAGAGTCCATTTTTATTTATTAGGTAATGTCTTGATATGTTGCCCTTTGCCCTAAAACACTAGCTCTGTTCACTAATACTTTCACCTTTGCTTCTAATGTCATGGGCTAAAATATTCAAATCCCAAGTCAGACCATCAAGCATTTCTGTCTCCTTCACAACAGAAACTCTGGAAAAATGCAGCAGAGCAAGTCTTTAACAGTTATCTCCTATTTAAATACAGCACAACTCCTTTAGAACAGTTTAGAACTTATCTATCTCAGGATGTCGTGAGTAAAGTGAATAATGATAGTGTGCATTTTTATTTCTGTATGTATTACAAGAAGCATTTGTTCTGTAAACTGAACAAGTGAAAACACTGGTTAAAATGTAAGAAGTGTCAAAACCTACTTCCTATATTGCTGCTACAAAATGACAGCCCTGAAGTAGAACTGATAATGAATTTTTTAGTTGTAGCCATGGAAAATTGGTAGTTTTAAAGCTTGGTTTCCAAACATACTTTTGGGAAGCAAAATTTAAAAGCTGCTATTGACTTTTACTTCAGTTGATAATATTAAAAAAAAAAGTTCCCAGAAGTCTCTCTCACCTCTAGTCCTTCAAAGTCCCACACCAAAGAAAAACAGAACATTTAATAAAATAGTAAGGGTAAGACCATGTCAAGAAGACCTCTGTCAGCAGATGTGTGGTAGTCAGAACTTTCACAGATTTGAAGGAAATCTTTATGTAACAACATTCCGACTAGGCAGATGAGACTTGAAGTGGGGTCTAATATTTGTTGGATTATTTCAGAGCCTTGAAGGTTTACTAAGTCTCACAGGTTTCACACAGGGCTAAGTCAAAATTGCTAACAGTTTCCAAGAGCATTAATGAATCTTTTTCAGAGGGCATTTCAGGGTTTCCTCAAGTCTTGCAAGAATCAAGAATCTTTGTTAAACCATGTGCTAAATGAAGTAATACTGTGAGGAAGGCTGGCATGATGCATCACCAGTGTTCCCCAGCTGAACAGCCTTCACTGAAAGCAAGGTACAAAGTCTTCTAAACTTAATGGCAAGAACTGCTTTGGCTTCAATTGACTTTGAATCCCTTTGAAAGCAACCTGTGAAAATGTGTGGGGGAAACTGCATCAGGAGACTCATGGAAGGGGGTGATGCTAGATAGGGATTTGAAGCCAAAGGTATGAATGTGTACTGCAACCATTTTTTGGACCTCCCAAAGGAAAACTTTGATAAACTTGACTGATTTCAGCAGAGGGTCACTTAGATGGGGGGGGGGAGAAGGTGTCATTTGAGAAGAATCTGAGGGAATAGGCCTCCGCCCAAAGTCCTTAAGTCGTTACCAGAAGTGGATGCTTAGAAACTAGTTTTTTCAAGAAAAAGCTGGCCAAAAGGCGTGGGGGAGGCTGACTGTAGTGACCAGAGGGAAGGTGTGAGTATCAGTAACTGGCAGATGCATGGTGTTGGGGAAATGTCAGAAGCAGATACTGACCAGGAAGATGCAGAAGTACTTAGCAGCTGCAGTTGACGTGGAAGACTGAATGGAAAACTTCAGTGGGAGCAGACTTCTGGCAATCTGTGGGACAAGTAACTGGAAGAAAAAGGGCAGCAGACATATGATATATAAGGCTCAAGGTGAAAATGGACTGGGACTACTAAGGGCCATCTCTTCAAACTGACACTTTTAACTGGGACCTTGAGTCACAGCTGGGTGTAGGTACACATACGCTGTAGGAACACATAACAGAGATGACTTCTGGGTACTCAATTTTTCCTCTTTTCTGCTGTTGAAAATTCATGGACCTGGGCTTGCTCATCAAATTAGAAAAGCCAGCCTTTCCCATACACAAGAAATATGGCTCCCTAAAATAACAAACCATGCTCATTTAAGTAAAATAAACCATCTGCATTAATTAGTAAAAAATAACAAAAGATCATTTGTTTAAACGTTTGTATAAACACTATTTCATGTGTGCCAAAAAGATCATAAAAATACAGTTAACATTAGAAAGCACTTCAAAGGATAGGCAATGAGTGAGCTATTTGGATTTTTATCTTAATTAAAAGTCTAAGAGATTACTTATTTTAGCTTATACCTTACCTTTCAAAACTCCATCTCCTTCAAAAATGTTCATCCCATTATCAACTGTATCCTTCGAGAACACAGGTGCTCTTCTCTACCAAGTTATAAACCTGGTCTTTTTTCGCATTTCAAGATACACAAATGGTGATATTGTAGTCATTAAGCAGTATCTTGATTTTCTTAAGATGCCTCCCTTGCTAGATCGTTACTTCCACTGTTCTGCCCTAACACCAGCTGATTTCAGTCTCTAACCTCAACATGATGACAAAAATGTGCTTTCAGATATCAAGGAAGACCTGAAATTGCTTAAATATAGCCAGAATTAAGAGGCTAGGAAATGTCGTGAAGGAAAGCAAATTCATCTATGCTGTGCGTATTCATGAAATTTCTAAAGAGGTTTCCATACCCACTGGAAAATGTTTAGGATCTGTAAACTAAAAGACGTTGAAAAACTACTACTCATGTCATCATTTTCTGGAAATCTGGTGGTAACCAGCTCTTGGAAAGTGAGAACACTGTTTCAGAAGGGCATTTGTTTTCCTGGAAAGGCATGGGAGGAGCATAAGGAACAAGGCAGGAGAAGAGATAAAAAAACTTGCTTCCTCCTTGCAAGCACAGAGTTCCTCCTCTTGTTCTTAGGAGTCAGAAGTGAAGAAAGGGTGAGAAAATGAGAAAGCAGGATGAAGCTGAGTCAAAGTCCAGAGACCAAAATTCATACACAGCTCAGCGCTCAGGCTGATTCTCCTTCTCTTGGAGAGCCAGTCCTTTGGACTCATCATGATGTGTTTTAAATGGCAATGTCAGCACATTCTATCTACTCAAGACAACACCACAATGAAAACACTGCAACCTGATATCAGGACACCAGACTGACCTGACCACTTTGTGTCACTCAGCATTTTTAATCAACACAGCCAGTTCTCATTTTTTTCAAGGCTGAGTACTATTGCACATTTGAACATTAGAAAAAAAAAACAAAAACAAAAGAACCCCCCACAAAACTGGCCCAAAAATTTCAGTAAGCTATGCTATTTTTTTAAAGTAACAAAGACTATCATTCACATGCCCCCTCTTATCACTGTAAGCTAGTTATTATCTCAGCCAGCATGTGCTGAAATCAAACAATCTTCATTCACAAAGGAAAGAACAAAGAAAGAAAGAAAAGTATTTTTCTGATAAAGGCATTCAAAATGACAAATGTCACCTTTTAATGTCTGTACTGCTGCCAGAATTCCTAAGCTGGCACAAAAATCTTTGTTTATGTATACTGACACAAGTTCAACCTTTTTACGTTATAATAGAAATAACACTATATAAATGCTTATGAAAAAAGCAGCTGAAAGCCATCTCTGTAACCTTACCCTGGCTTTTGGTGTCTCTGAAGGGATACTGTAATGTTAGCTTTTTAATAATGCTTAATAAACATTTAGCAACATCTATTATAAATGGTGGGTACCATATGCAGAGCTGGGTGGGGTCATTCTTTACAGCAACTCACCATATGGTATCCCTATGAATGTGGCCCTGATAAAAGTCATCTATTGAACCTGAATGACTTACTCTGCTGCTGTAGTATTAAATTACTTTCCTTCCTCTTCTCCCATTCACTTGCACTAGGAGTAAAGTTGATTCACCTGTCGATCTTGAGCTGCAGCTACCATGTTCTCCAGCTGCTTGTATCACTAGAATCTAATAGACTCTGTTACATTATTCTACTTGCAGAGTGTGAGCAGGGAAAGGAACAAAATGCGTAGGTTAGTGTTTAAAGGATCAAACTAAAGGACTGAATCCTATGCCTTTCTCTCAGCTGCCACTACTATAAGGAGGCTACAAAACTTTGACTAAAGATTGCTGAGTCAGAGTGAATTATTAGAATTCAATCACCACTGCATTTCTCCATTTCCTTTTGTGTGTGTAGAGCATCTAATTTCACTGAAGAAGCACAATAAGGTGCTGCATCTGGCCTGAGATCATTGAAAGTGAACAGGGGAACAAACGAATGACCTCTCCGTATATGATCTATTTGTAAAGTGGGTAACCTACTCCCCTTAAACTGGAGCTTATACACAACTACATGAAAACCACCTGTTTCATGGACAGTGTCCAAAAAAGGCTCAATTCCTGTCTTCTGCCTGCCACGTTCTCCTTCCATTGTAACCTTTAGGGGCTTTCTGTCAGCCAAGAGACACTACCACTGTGGCTGGTCTGGATCTACATATGTTTCTTGGGCACCATATGCCTGCATTGACTTGACTGTTGGCTCCTGTCAAACAGACTGTTTAATAGCCACCATTTTGCTTTTCGTTCAGCAGAGGCCTTAACTTCAAGGTCGCTTTTCCACCAGTGGCAGATCTGCACAAAACATGTAAGACCATAGTTGTATGTCTGTCGGTTTTGGTTGAAATTTACCATGGGTTCAAAGTTTTGAGGAAAAAATACTAAGAGACAAAAGACAGTGATCTCACCTAAGACTTATTGCCCTATGAAGGCAGGCTAAAAGATAATGATATTAATAGTGGCCCAGGATATATTATCCAGGTGTGTGTATTCTTTCCTCCCTAAATTTTTCCTCTAGCTTTCATAAAGAAAGTTACAGAAAATGTTTAATGTTAATATGTACACAAATAAAATAATTCCCATGATAGCAGGTTTATTAATCGTTTTATCCAAAAACTTTTAGAAGACAAAAGAAAATCTATCAGACTAAAGCCTCTTCTAACCTATGAGAAAAAGCTTAAACCATAAAGAGATAAAAATGTTCAGGTATCCAGGTATCTGAATTCCATGTCTTACTAATAATAAAATTAACAAGGTGATATATAACAGCTGTATCATTGCTGTTCCCAGTATTTTTTTTTCCCCTCTACCCACTAAGTCATACCATGTTCAGTCTTAGGTCCTGAACTTTTAAACATTTAAGTAGTATATAATTTTATCTAGCTGAGAGGCTCCAATGAAATCAGTGAAGCCATTCACAGGAGCGACTCTATGTATGTGGTTGGGTGCCTGCAAGATCAGGGGCTTAGATAATGAGCTTTTTATGGCAGCAACTTTGTACTATTTATTTGGACTGCTCAGCCACTAGCATACTTTTGGGCACTGCAAGATGTTAATCTGAATACATATAAAAAGATACTGGGAACCAGTGTCTGGATCACCAGGAAATTTTAGTTAACCAAAGTATAAATATAAGACTTTTAGAACTGTCACACCAGTCACGTTGCTTATATGTCAGAACCCTTTCTCTGGTCTCTGCCTTGTTTGCATGGCTAATAATTTCTGGGCTGAGATAGTCTAACGTCTTTGTGCAATATGCTATATAAGTCACTAAACATAACATTAGCAAAAACAATTGGTATGTATTAGTGGAAGGTTATTCTGTACATACAACCTTCTTGTGAACAAATCAATGAGTATTTGATATATGTGTCACTGATGTATCATCATTCTTGTGGGTTTTAGGTTCAGAGCAAAAGATAGTTTTTCATATCTGTGGAGGTTTAATACAATAAGCTCTTGCCTAGTATACAGATTCCATATTTTTATAGTGCATTAAAAACAAAGAATAGTAATAAGACCTTTTTTCTTACAGATATAATATTTTTAGAGGAAAACTTCCTGCTGGAATATATGAAAGTTACAAGGAGTTATCAGATCCCATAGAAAGGTTGCCTGCTGAATCCAATTACTTGACTGACACTGAATTCCATGGGGCTAGATATCACATAAAGAAGTTAGCAGAAATAATGCAGTGTGTTTGACTATTGCTTTGTATCTTAAAAAGGAAAAGAACAAGAAGAGACACAATCAGGAGGCAAAAAGCATGAAATGATACCTGCTCTCTGTGCAACACAACCATGCAGGTACATAGATGAGAGAACAAAACACATAGCATACAGAAGACGACAGTGAAGCTGTCTTGAAGCTGTGGTCTCCAAGTGTCTGTCCCAGTATAAACGGACTTTGAAGTGTTTATATTCGTTGTGGGCAAAGTGATACAGCAAAAAGCAGCAGAAATGCTGGAAACTACCTGACAAAGGATTCCTTTTGCTGAACCAGCAGAAGCAATAGTGGGAATTTTTGCCACTTAAATTCCGCCATGTGGATGCAGACGAAGTCTCACACTAGAAATGAAGACAGGGCATGCATGGGAAACAGAGAAGCCTCTGATGAGGGAAAAAAAGTGCTGAGCCACTGCTGTTTTAGTTGGAGTACTGACAGCAGAATTGTCCCTGGGAAGTTTGGCTGCTGTTTTTGCTATCTTTATTCCAAGCAAACAGGAACTGAGTATGTTGTATATTCAGGGTAATAGCTACATGATCCATGTAGGATGAATGATGCACTACAGACATTTCACTGATTCCTCTTTTCACATGAGTAAAAGAGGCAATAAGAGAAGTGCGATATGAGTGTTCACAGATATTAATTGCCTTCCCCATCCTCTGCTGGCAGCACACAATGTGACTGCTCAATTTATGCCAGTGGTGCTGCACTTTATGGCAGGGCTCATATACGGAATAAAATGATGATGAAAACTGTTAGGGATGCTGCAGATTGCATCCAGGACATGGATCCAGACTCCGGTCCCTTCAACATTCTGTGCTTTGTTAATACAATTAGACAGTGAAAAAAGTATTGGCAAGAAAGAGAGTTTCATGCACAGTAGAAACTAATGAACAGGTTATTGCATTTATTGTGGGCTTTTTCCATGCTACAGTGGTATGTTCAGAGAATCTCCTTCACATTCCTTAATGCAGCAGGCTTGTTGCATGACTAAACTCAAAGGGGACTTTCTATCTTGCTTTGACCTAGAATTTTAGTTTTCATTTTGTCCAGCTTTAATGTAGATGTTGTAGATAAAAGAAAACACAAGAGAAAATGGGCACTGCCTTAAAGAATTCACTAGAAAGTACAAGTATGGATTAATACACACGCACAATAATAGTATAGCTGTTTGCAGCATTCATGTGCATGTTGCTGATGTATCATATTAGAGAGAAAAGCCAGGAATGCATCAAAATCACTGGATACTGGTTTGATGCAGTGCACAGCATGAGCTCGTTTTCCCATTCTCTAGGCATTTCTTAGCAAAAGAGGAACTCCACATGGTTTAGCACCTCTTTCCTTCTCCTCTATCCTGCCTAATCTGAAAATGAACAATCTGCTTTCCAGTCTCTTTTTTTCCGCTTCTAGAAATGTGGCAAAATTGAGTCATGCAGATGAAACAAAAAGATTACTCCTTGGCATGCTGCACCTTAGAAATTTGTCATTACAATTAAAATGGATCAACTGATTCTCTCAGCCAGACTTTGAGCCCTAGTGTCCTCTTTGCCAGACTTAGAAAGCTTAACCAAAGTTGCAATACAGTGACAAAGACTCAGACATTTCTCACTCTAGTGGGAGTAGCAGCTGCACTACTATTTGGTCCCAGACTTCTGCTCTCGCCAAAGAAGGTAAGTTAGAATGGACAAGAAGGCATAACTATTTTTCACTAGCCAAGACTCCAGGTCTGCAAAGTCTTGAGCCCTGTGAGACTTGCTCAGTCCCCCAGTAACTTTTCACTGGTCTTTTCTGTGAAATCATGTTGCAAACTCTGCTGTGATCTACCAACCAGCTGACTCTGCCCCAGGGAATTACAAAAAGGGAGAGAAACTGTGTAACTGCACTGTGGATAGAAAATATGATCCTGAGATACTCAAATAGGTACCAGGAAGGTAGCAAGGAAAGTCCTGTCCATCACCTACCATGTGTCATTCACTACACTTGGCCTTTGAGACATGCACACTAGGTTACAGAGGTCTGAGAGTTCGAGCTTTAAGAGAGATCTTCCTTTGATTTTGTGAAGGGTGAAACTGGCCATGCTCAAAGAGAAGCTGGCCCAAGCAGCTCTGTACCACAGTCCTAGCATAAGACAGGGGAATTTGAATAAGCCGTGAGTTGAATACCGTACTGTTTTTCATATCTACCACAGCAGAATGCCCAATATCAAAAGCATATTCACAATAATTCCTAGGGGCAGCAATCAAGAACATTTATTTAAGATCAATGAATCCATAAAATCCATCAGTCTGTGGAATTTTGTCTCCCCCTGAAAGAAGTAATACACTTTGTCTCTCCCGTTCAGTACGCTTACTGTTTTATTGCAGCCCATTGTGCTTGCTGCACATGACAACACAATAAAAATTTGTTGCTGCCCGAGATGAATTGACTTGCATCTTTTTCATTTGTGTACTTCACAGAAATGTAATGGTTTGGAAGGAGTAGAGTATCCAAGGATTTTAGGCAACCAAACCAGCACCTAACTAAAGCTAATGAAAGAACCATCCAAAGCCAATCAAGGCCTAAACTGGACTATGAGAATCCAAAAGTATGTGAAGATGTCCAGCACAAGCCTTTCAGCATTTTGAAACACCTGAAAGGAAAATAACTTTAGCCTATGTCTCCTACTTCTATCTCCTGCCCAATATTCCCTCCTTTCTAGATGGCTATAAACTAGAAGGAGAGAAAAAGACTGATTTGGACTGGATTTGGGTAAGCTTCATGCCTGTAACTGATTCCTACCTGCTGTATTTGGACTGGAGTTGGGTAATATCACTCTAAGCTTGATGCCTGTAACTGATTCCTACCTGCTGTTTTTAAAATGGAGCTTGATGACATGCAGTCAGCTAAAGAGCATGCATGACAGCATTTCTGGCTCAATAAGAAAATTAGCTGTACAAAAGAAAAGGGAAAAAATACTGCAAGTAATTTTCAACTGGATCACAGCACAGATTCAACTCACCATATCAGTTTCAGTATAAGACTAAGGGAAGAGAAAGGATGCAGAGTCAAAAGGGGATAAGATGAGTCTGCTCCTTACAGCAACCACATGCTCATAGTTTCACATCAATCACTTTGGATCTGCACTATCAGTATGTTTTTGTCCTGGTTTCGGCTGGGATAGAGTTAAATTTCTTCCTAGTGCTGTGTTTTGGATTTAGTATGAGAAGAATGTTGATAACACACTGATGTTTTTTGTTGTTGCTAAGTAGTCTACTAGTCTTCAGCTTCCCATGCTCTGCCAGGTGCACAAGAAGCTGGGAGGGAGCATAGCCAGGACAGCTAACCCAACTGGCCAACGGGGTATTCCATACCATATGACATCATGCTCAGTATATAAATAGGAGGCATGGTCCAGGAAGTAGGGATCGCTGATTGGGTATCGGTTGGCGGGTGGTGAGCAATTGCATTGTGCATCATTCATTTTGTATATTCTACCATTATTATTATTATTATTACTACTACTACTATTTTCCTTTCCTTTTCTGTTCTATTAAACTGCCTTTACCTCAATCCATGAATTTTACTTTTTTTTTTCCCCCCGATTCTCTTCCCCATTCCACTGTGGAAGGGGGGAGCGAGCGAGCAGCTGTGTGGTGTTTGGCTGTCTGCTGGGTTAAACCACAACAGTTTTCTAAAGCCTTTCCATTACAAAGGAAGAAATCGAATAGGAAAGAAACACCTGCTATAAAAGAATTTTGCCAATTCCTCCTCTGATCACATTGTTATGTGCTTTCCTTTTCTTCTTCAACTGTAAGCCATTTGGGGTAGATTTTTCTTTTACTGTGTTTTTCAATTTCTGACTCTGATGGGAGTATAACACGTGAATCATGTTCTCATTATACAGAAACCTCAAAAGTGTTTTTCAAAATTATTTTTTGAAAGCTAAACAAATTCAAAAACTGAAATGAAAAGCTGAGTAAATTTAGTATAAATAAAATACAACAATTAAAAAAGTAAATATTAAACCCTAAAAAAGTCATGGTAGATTGTCTTGAATAGATTGAAGAACCCCAGAAGAGCTACTCAATATCAAAACACAGCACCTATTGTAGGAATAAATAGATTATTACCAGCACTTATTGGTAAGTGAATACTAGTCTATTAGTTGACCATATCCCTCTTACGAAGTTCAGAGTTGAAAAGCTTGGCTTTATTCTGAAAATTTCCACTAAGTGCATTGCAGAATATGTATTTTTTTCTTTTCTTCTTCCTTTTCACACACCACATTGAATAAAATGAGTGCTACCCAGGCTGGTATCTCCCACACTTTCCCAGCCCCCTCTCCCTCTCCCAAATATTCAAAACTTCCACAACTAGTTTTCTTCCACAGTACTTCTGCTGCAGGCCTACTCCTCCACATGCCTAGGAAATACTGAACAAAGAGGAATGGAAATCAGTTTTTGCAAAACCTGTTGGCAATACAAATAAAACACAGTCAAAGTTTCCAGGCTCAAAAGTAGCAATTCGATTTCATTAAGAAGAAGTAGAAAGCAGAGTTTGCAATTCACAGGCTCTTCTGAAAGTTAGAATCATAGAATCATTAAGGTT
>NW_009211091.1:0-12137 GCF_000690835.1 Fulmarus glacialis
TGACAAGTGGTGTCCCTCAGGGGTCCATAATGGGACCAGTACCATGTAATATCTTCATTAACGACATAGAAGGATTGAGTGAAACACTCAACAAATTTGAAGACGACACCAAGCTGAGTGGTGTGGTTGACACACCTGAGGGATAAGATGCCATTCAGAGGGACCTGGACAAGCTCGAGAAGTGGGCCCATGTAAATCTCATGAGGTTCAACAAGGCTAAGTGCAAGGTCCTGCACCTGGGTCGGGGCAACTCCCAGTATCAATACAGGCTGGGGGATGAAGGGATTGAGAGCAAGGATTGGGAGCAACCCTGCCGAGAGGACTTGGGAGTGCTTGTGGATGAAAAGCTGGACATGAGCCGGCAATGTATGCTCACAGCCCAGAAAGCCAACTGTATCCTGGGCTGCATCAAAAGAAGCATGGCCAACAGGTCGAGGGAGGTTATTCTGCCCCTGTACTCTGCTCTGGTGTACTCCCACCTGGAGTACTATGTCCAGCTCTGGAACCCTCAGTGCAGGAAAGACATAGGCCTGTTGGAGCAGGTCCAGAGGAGGGCCACAAAAATGATCAGAGGGATGGAACACCTCTCCTATGAGGAAAGGCTGAGAGAGTTGGGGTTATTCATCCTGGAGAAGAGAAGGCTTCAGGGAGACCTTACTGCAGCCTTTCAGTATTTAAAGGGGGCTTATAAGAAAGATGGGAACAGACTTTTTAGCAGGGCCTGTTGCGACAGGACAAGGGGTAACAGTTTTAAACTGAAAGAGGATAGATTTAGACGAGATATAAGGAAGAAATTTTTTACAATGAAGGTGGGGAAACGCTGGCACAGGTTGCCCAGGGAGGTGGTAGATGCCCTATCCCTGAAAACATTCCAGGTCAGGTTGGACACTGGACTCTGAGCAATCTGATCTAGTTAAAGATGTCCCTGGCCACGGCAGGGCTGTTGGACTAGATGACCTTTAAAGGTCCTTTCCAACCCAAACCATTCTATGATTCCATAGTTCTATTCTATGACAAATTGCATGCTGTCAGTTGGAAAGCACAGTTCAGGCTTACTGCAAGAAGGACCTGTACAAAATGTCCTGCGTTTTTTCAGTGTTCTGGGTTTTTTTAAAGTCAAACTCTCATTCTTTGTAGTATGTCTCAGGGTACTCTTTGAAGCAAGTTCCCAGACTTATAGAAAAAGGTGAGCCTCATGCCTGACTCTACTCAAAAAATGGGCTTTCAAAGTTAAATCCCATATTTGTTTTATGGTCTGTCCAGATAGTAAAAAAAAAATGTCTGGTGCTCACAGGGACTTACAATATAAAGAAATAATGAAACTGTCATTAAAGGTGCTGATACAGGTAGTCTTTAAAAACAAACAAACAACAAACAAACAAACAAACAAAACCCCACAAAAAAACCTGCCTATTTATTTTAAGCTAGAATAAAGTGATGAGTATCCTGCTTTAAGCGAGCCAGAATTAATACACACTTCATAAAGGTACACTTCTCAGATTGTCCTGGAATCTATGGTAGGTCATGGAAAAATGTAAGTTAAATAAAAATAATGATTACTTACACCCAGTCTAAAATCCCCAGACATTCTGAGTTATTTATTGTGTAATTACTCGTCTCCACAATCTTTGCCAATAAGCTTTGTATTTGAATAGTCTGGTACAAGCCAATACAGATATGTACATGATGGCTATCTTGAATTTTAGTTTCAAGAGTCCAGAATATCAATAGACTTATTTCCATAACATTTAACAGGTGTAAGGATTTAAGCTTCATCTGAATTTAGTTTGGAATTTACCACATCTTTGTTAGAAACTGAACGTTAATCCACATTTCATATTCAAATGCAAATTTCAAGAAAAGTCAACAATTTCAAGTCAAGATCCTTGGGTATGGTGGATTTTCTGATGTGATGGTGTAAGAAAGGAGACCTTGGCTCCTTTCACAAGAAAAATGTGTAAACCTTAAGTATTATCTTAAAGTTCTGTTAAAAAAAAAAAACAAAAACAAAAACCAAAAAACTGAGAGTTCCCTAGGGTGCGGTGAACACAATTTTACATCCTGTATTACAGCCTGTCATCTGAAGAAGGCATTAACAAATTCTTACTTAGGTCATTAAATGGTGCAGGTAATCACCTAAAATGTCTTATATCATTGCTGAAGTAATATTCTTACTGTTTTCTTACAATAATCAAGATAATTTCCATTTTCTTGCAATAAAAGGACCATCATCTGCATAACATTTCACAGTCTTAAGCAAAATGAATTCTGGAAAAGAGTCACAAATGGGACTTGATTTTCTACAGTTTACATGTGAACTCATTAATATAACATCAGCAAGGCAGACACGCATTCATATCTCTGAACCAATATCTTGCCTAGCACACCCTAATGACACTTGATCCATCCTTTATCCATGAGTAAAACCAATGATCTTCCTTACACATCCATGTTCTCTGACTTTATGTTCTCAGTGGATAACAATAATCATGTGCTGCACAAAAAAGTTTGTCTCTCTTTTTCTTCTGAATCAAAATCCTTTACTCCAGTATAGAAAAACTGTGAGCAAAGAAACAGTGTGTCACACTTAAGACTTTTGATTCAAAAGCTAGTAGTTGCATTACTTTGAACACTGATGCCTCTGTCCATTTCTGTTTCATTGTCTCCATGCATTTTCATCTAAACCATTGCTCTTGATCTCTGCATTTTACATATCTTGTAAAATGCTTGTACCAGAAAAAAAGTTTCTGTAGAGAGAAAGAACATTTATCATTGCATGATAAAGAGTCCCAGAGGTTAAGAGGAGTCCAAACTACTATTTCAAAAGGCTTGTAGTTATTCTTAAATATATATGTGTATAACTATATGTATATATGCTTATGTATAAAAGTGAGGAAATTCGACATCACTTAGTGGGAGTATTTGGAAGACTGTTAAATCAGGGCAGTGTTAAGCTTTAAAACTAAACTTTATTGGACTACCACATTAAAAACATACTTAGTACTAATAGTGTGTTCTTACACACTACCAATCATGATCACTACAGCAATGAGTCTTTAATGATCATATTCCACATCCGTTAGTGCACAACACCATGTAACTGAGATCATCAGGTTTACCGATGTGGTCATTGATGGTCTTAGATGTCAAGGCTGAGGCTACCATATGCTGCAAGATGCCTAAGTGCTCTTACTTTCCAAGGCTGCAGCAGGTATCTTATCCTCTTGTTCTTCTATTTTTATTCCTCACTTTGCTGCTGATTAGAGAAAAAAAAAACACAACTTTTTTTTCCTGCTTCTGTGTCTATGCTTTTTCAATGACGTGTAATTAATCATCAGTGAATTGTTTATGGTCAACGATTTTCAAAATGTGCCCATATTTTCAAGGTCTTTGCCACTATCTTCCATTTAAATTATATATCATAGAATCATAGAATCATAGGATGGTTTGGGTTGGAAGGGATCTTTAAAGATCATCTAGTCTAACCCCCCTGGCTTGCGCAGGGACATTTTTCACTAGATCAGGTCCAACCTGACCTTGAACACTTCCAAAGGTGGAGCATCCACAACTCCTCTGGCCACTTGTTCCAATGTCTCACCACCCTTGCTGTAAAACATTTCATGCTAATGTCCAATCTAAATCTACCATCTTTCAGTTTACCGCTTATTACCCCTTGTCCTGTCACTACAGGCCCTGGTGAAAAGTCTCTCTCTATATATTTTATAAGCCCCCTTTACATATTGAAAGGCCGCAGTAAGGTCTCCCTGGAGCCTTCTCTTCTCAAGGTTTAATAGCCTCAACTGTCACAGCTTTTCTTAACAGGAGCAGCGTTTCAGCCCTCCGATCATTTTTCTGGCCCTCCTCTGGACCTGTTCTTACAGGTCCATGTCTTTCTTGTACTGGTGACCCGTCCTGGTTTCAGCTGGGATAGAGTTGATTTTCTTCCTATTAACTGGTACAGTGCTGTGTTTTGGATGTAGTGTGAGAATAACGTAGATAACACACTGATGTTTTAGTTGTTGCTGAGTAATGTTTACGCTAGTCAAGGACTCTTCATCTCCCCGTGCCCTGCCAGGTGCGTAGGGGGCTGGGAGGGAATGTGGCCGGGACGGCTGGCCCAGCTGGCCAATGGGCTATTCCATACCATATGACGTCATGCTCAGCATATAAGGCTGGGTGCAGAAGAAGGAGGGGGGGACATTCGGAGTGATGGCGTTTGTCTTCCCAAGTAACCATTACGCATGACGGGAGCCCTGCTTTCCTGGAGGTGGCTGAACACCTGCCTGCCGATGGGAATTAGTGAATGAATTCCTTGGTTTGCTTTACTTGCGCACACGGCTTTTGCTTTCCCTATTGAACTGTCTTTGTCTCAACCCACGACTTTTCTCACTTTTTCCCTTCTGATTCTCTTCCCCATCCCATTGTGGGGGGAGTGAGCGAGCGGCTGCATGGTGCTCAGTGGCCGGCTGGGGTTAATCCATGAGGGGACACACTATGATCAGGCAGGCAGCCACTTGCTCACTCCCCATCCCATCCCCCCTTCCCCCGGTGGGGCAGGGAGAGAATCGGAAGGGGGAGAGTGAGAAAAACTCATGAGCTGAGATAAAGACAGTTTAACAGAACAGAAAAGAGAAAATAATAATAATAATGATAGAATGTACAAAATGAGTGATGCACAATGCAATTGCTCACCACCCGCGTTGACCGATAACCAAGTAGCAATTGCTGCTTCCTGGATCACACCTACCATTCATATACTGAGCATGACGTCACATGGTATGGAATACCCCGTTGGCCAGCGGGGCTGGCTGTACTGATTATGTTCCCTCCCATCGTGTGTACCTAGCTCAGTCAGTAGGATATGGGAGCTGTCCTTGGACTAGGAGGGTACTCAGCAACAACTGACAACGTCAGTGTGTTATCAACATTCTTCTCATACTAAATCCAAACCACAGCACTAGGAAGAAATTTAACCCTATCCAAGCCGAAACCAGGACAGGACCCCAGACCTGGACGCAGTACTCCAGGTGGGGTCTCACGAGAGTGGAGTAGAGGGGCAGAATTACTTCCCTCAACCTGCTGGACACGCTTCTTTTGATGCAGCCCAGGATACGGTTGGCTTTCTGAGCTGCAAGTGCACGTTGCTGGCTCATGTTCAGTTTTTCATCCACTAGTATCCCTAGGTCCTTCTCTGCAGGGCTGTTCTTAGCCTGTATTGATATTGGGTACTGCCCCGACCCAGACGCAGGACCTTGCCCTTGGCCTTCTTGAACCTCATTAAGTTCTCAGGGGCCCACTCCTCAAGCCTGTAATAATATTGCTGTAATTATCGTATCAATAATATTGCCTGTAATATAATTTCAAGCTCTCATTCACGTAGCATGTTCTTATAACAAGTTGGTAACAAGCCTGACAAGGTGGGGCTGGGTCCCTGGGCAATAGGCATAGGGTACTGCTAACATTATACTTGTTGCCTGCTACTGGCAATGACAGCACAACTGTTACTGTGACACTAGGTACAAAAATATTTACACAGTTATGCTACATTAGTGTACATAAGACTGGGTTCAAAAAAAACCTAGTAGTAAAGCCTGCTTCATGATGCTTTTACCTTTATGGGTGCAACAGGTCTGTATTTTTACTTCATGAGTCATTGATAGCTAGTACTCTTAATTCAGACATAGGGTGTCCTTTTAGGATGCATATGACATATTGTTTCAGACAGCAAGCATTCCCACAACTCAGAGTAAGCAAATTAATGTGCTACATTTATTAACGTCTTACAGCTGGTATGTATAACATGAGCTGCGTATTTTTAGTGTGGGATTGAATGAAATAGATGAACAGTTCCCAAACTCAGAAGTTTTTCTACCTCCTTTTCTGCACACCACTGAAGCATCCTTGGGAAATATGTAAACTAAGAAGAGGAAGAATTGGCTGAGATGGATTACTAGGCAATCCGAACTAACAGAAAACAAAAGAAGGAGAAATGTCATGAAAGAGCACAGTTCTAAGGCTGTTAGCAAGATCAGAGTCTCAGAAAGCAAAGGTAAGTTTAAAATTTAACACAGCAAGGTTAAAGGAGGAATTCAGAAAAGATGATACCATCAGAATGATACAAACTAGTAGTTTGGGTGGGCAGAGCAAAACTAGTAGTGTCACAAAGACACTACTTGTGTCTCAGTCAGCCAGGTTCGTGGCAAGGTATCTCAGAGAACTAACTTACTTTATGCTCCAGAATATATATAGTATTAAGCAACTTTTAATAAAAGTTCTTCAGTTACTATGAGATTCAGGTCTTTTTAAAAATGATGATTAATATTTGCATGATCTGAAAGCCTAATGAATCAGCTGCTGCTGGGGGGGAGGCTGTGTGATGTTTATACCCAAATATATTAAAACAGGCAACAGAGGCAATGCAGAAAAAGGGAAAACTGCAAGCAGTGTGGTTAGCAAAGGTCAGGGCAGTAAAATTAAATGTTGGCAGGCAGTGCCTTCTGCCTCTGGTATTAGAAGTCTTTTGTGTTATTCCCAGAGTCTGCTGCTGGAATATGGAGAGATCTTGGGTAAGACTCTTATTCTCAATGAGCACTGTACTCCTCATTCAAAGGCAAGGAAAAAGTTAAACATCTTTCTCAAATGCAATGGACACATCTGCCTCCTAAAAACAAACCACAGAGAAATGATTAGTGAGGCAAACAGGAAAGCGTAGTGACATTTTCTCTCTTTCGATCAGTTTTAAATACTCCCTTTCTAACTATACACAGCTGGCTGATTAGCAGATATGATTTGAAACTCAGTTTTGACAGATAGATGCAGCTACATGGGGGCACTAAAGCAGACCTAGCATTCTTCAAACACTAATTGTTTTCATTTTAGGATGCAAAGCAAGTAATTGTTGGAAAAAGTGATTTCAACAGTGCAGTTAAAGTACAGTTTACTTTTTATAATATACAAAATCTTTCACAAGAAAGAGCAGGGTAGCTCATTATTTAAGAAAGAAGGGATATCCAAGAGACAACAGCTCAGTTAAATGATAGTTTTCAGCCCTCATCCTGCATTTTTTCCCTTTTCCAACACTTTCTATTCATCTTCAGTGGTCATAAACTGTAGACAAGAGAGACAGAGACTGGCAAAGATAGATAATACACTCTAGGATAAGCCAAGAAAATGTGCAATTGTGTTAAGCAGCTTTATTTGGTTCGCTCATGGGAGATGGAGGAAGAGAGTGGGTGTGAAATAAGCATAGCCTGAAAGAGTTTATTTCAGAGATCATCATGCTAGTGACCTCTATCTGTATTGGTTGTAATGCAGCCTTCAGCATATTTTTGGAAAACCAACTTCTACCATGTGAAAATTCAGTAACAAACCATGTAAAGTGCAGCACATGTTGTATATGTTCATTCACCATACTCCATTACATTAATTGTTTTGGTACCATTACCAAATAGGGAAAAACAAAACCAACACCAAGAACCAAAACAAATAAGCAAACAGAAATCCCAGCAATACAAGCAAGCCAAGTTATACTGGATTGTGACTGTAACCTTCGACCATTTTAAGAACTTAACAACTTCAAACTTTAGGAGAGACAGATTTTGGAAGACTGCTAAATGCAAGTTACTATTTTAGCTGCTTCAGAAGTGATGTCTTTGATAATCATTTTAATGTTTTTTTTTCTTCTCAATACTTTGAGTCTTTGTTAGCTGAAAGCTTCATGTTGGAGTTTTAACTCTCTATTATCACTCGTCTTATAGAAGCAATGTTTTGTTTTTCTTAGGCAACCTTTGTACCAGTAACCACAGGAATACAATCTATTTTCATTGTTTAATTGAAAGTGGTTCTGGGGGTGTCTGATCCAAAATCCATGTAAATAATCAAGGGAAATATTTGTACTAATTTGAATAATGTTAGGATCAGGTCATAAGAGAGCTGTAGGCTTAAGCATCAAAAATTCCTCCTTGCTACTGTGGTTATCAGTAACAGCTCTTACATCTAAAGAGTCAGCACAGTTTGCCATTACACAGCTAACCTCTGCTTTACTACTTACAGCTACATTCAACTCCATGTATTACGCTTTGGGCATACACACTGGCAAATACAAAAGAAAATGTTTAGCTGACACATGAACTAGGCATCTGAGGTATTTGGTATGTTTGTGTCTTTTTTCTAGACAACATTCACAAAATGAAAAGGTAATAATGTGATTATAACTTGTGCTAATAGAAGCACTGCAAGACTGGGCAACAATCTGCGAACATTTCAGCTTATAGTGAAAGAGCTGTGAAA
The DNA here is from genome assembly GCF_000690835.1 of Fulmarus glacialis. NCBI lineage: Eukaryota > Metazoa > Chordata > Aves > Procellariiformes > Procellariidae > Fulmarus > Fulmarus glacialis. Next base: position 8,290 of record NW_009211091.1, read on the forward strand.
TGGAAAAAATATATCTGTCCCATACTTAAAAAAAATTAGGCAATGATTTTCTAACATTGTCAATACTTGCTACATGCACAGGATGTTCAGCTACTGCCAGACTTGCTCAACAAACTTCCAAAAGTTTAAGATGAGATAAATTTGTCCAATTTGTAACACCTCTAGAGCAAGCTCACTGAAAACTGCATTAAAAGAACACTCATTTGAATTTGTTCTAGTAAAAGAAATCCAAACATACTGGTAAATACACTGAAAACTTATTTTCTGCTATCTCCCAGAATTCGCACTTTTTTCTTTTTTTCTTTTTTTTTTCTTTTTTTCTTTTTTTTTCTTTTTTTCTTTTTTTCTTTTTTTCTTTTTTTCTTTTTTTCTTTTTTTTTAAGGCTATATTAACAATATTCCACATGTGGAAAAGGCAGAGGTAAATAATTCAGACATTATTTTACTTTTATTTAGGTATCCTAATACAGGAGTAACAACATCATTATAAAAGGATCTGAATTTAAAAAGCAGCACAATAAAGAACAGGGAGAAAAACAAACAAATGAACAAAACCCCTGAACAACCTCTCTCTGTTGTGGTAAATATGGTTTATTACTATTACCAGTAAGAGGCCACAGGCTCTGTATTGGCCTGGTAGTGTAGGGTCTCAGATCCTGGCTGGACTGGCCATGGTCCCTGTCTTCTTTCAGCTCGCTTTAACAGGAGGATGACAACTTGTTGTCACCCTACCCCTGCTCCCCTGTCCTTCCTAAGAAAATCTGAACTGTTAGCCTTAGGACCCAGAGAGTCATTGGAAAGGTGAGCCAAACACAGAGTCAAGAGGTAGAAAGTGTGAAGTTTCTGTAGGACAATGCTAACTGTTGTTAATGAGATTTTTATATTTTACTGAGATAATTTTGGATAATACTGTGCTGTTGAAACATTAATGTGACTAACAGCATACTCTTGGTTCCATGCATACAGTTTGTTCTCTTTTGTTAAAACAAGGTTCTCAGTGTAAGGTTCTTTGTCAAAACAAAGTTCTCTGTCATAGGAAAAAAAAAGAAAAAATACAGTGTTCAAACTAATAATTTGTATTAGCAAGTCACACTGACCCTTCATTTAATAGGACTCATTAGAGTATAGAATTACGGCCTTCTATGTCTAATTCATCAACTCATGCATCAGCTTTAAAATTATTTAAAATCTTGTACCAGCGCACTATCACTTTGTGGACTTTGCAACCTTCCTGCTTCCCTTTGCAGAATTACATTAAAAGGTGAGAATATCTAATCCAAAAGTTAAAAAGTTCAACTGGTGTTTTCTTCTCTTATTTGAATCACGTACTGAACAGTAGAATAACAGAAAAAATCAGTAACTTATCTGCTGTTCTCTAGGTCTTTGGTCCTCAATCACAGAGGTAGAAGAAGAAACAGAAACCCCATTTGACTCTCAGGGGAGCTATTTGGCTTCTATAAAGCTGCTGCTGCTGCACCTTGACTCTTGCTGATAGGGAACTAGCTAATTTGTAGTGGGTAATTAGGTGATGTGTCTAAGTCACAACAGCTTGTAAGAACTACAGAATATGTATCACTTCTTGATAAGGGCAATGACCTGTAGGTGGGTTGGGTAGAAAAATTAGAGACCAATCTTACAACAAATGAAAAGCAATCCTCAACATGCTGTTCATTTTGTAGATCAGAGGAAAAAATATATCTGCACAGACAGTTAAAACTGGAGACCAATAACTTCCATTAAGCATATGTAACAGAGAAGTCCGTGGATTTCCTGGTCACAGGCAAGTTTTCATTTGTTATTCCTTCTTAGTAACCGTAGATTATTAACACTGTCTGCTGGGCATTGATGATTGCTGATAACTGGAATGTGTTGTTAACCTGACTGTGGGTTGGACCAGTGCTTGGAGCTAATGTGTTCTCAAAACAGCACAGTATGAACATAGCGGGTACAAAGTAAAAGCAATAATAAAAAATTGTACAGGCCTTAAGTGCCATGATTCTTACTGTGGTTTAGTTTTTATCTGCCCTTTGGAAAGTGTGTTTCTCGAATATCCTTTGTTAGAAAGTATTGATAGATCTATTAGCCTCATATTTTCTCTCCTGGCAGCAGAATACAAGAACATGTTGGAGGAGAGAAGAAGTATCCTAGGTATTTACAGGCTTCAGGTGATTTTTAGTTCCAATGGTTGAACAAGAGAAAAAGGAAACTCTTTTAATCTACAGAAATATATCAGAAAATATCCATCTAATTTGGTAATGTTATTACATCCTTAAAAGTACTGATAGGACTTCTGTAGTGGATAAGTACTTACCTGTAGTAGACAAATAAGGAAGCACACTGTATCAGCCTTTTGTCTTTACTTGCATCAAAATGTTCACTACAGGAGTAGTCTTGCAATGAAGTTTTAGACCGAAGAGAAACCACTAAGTTACGTTAGGAAACAAAAATGGCAGACTCCAGTCCAAGAAAGGAGAGAAGGAAGATAAAACAATCTCTTGATTGAGATGTGCACTGATTAGCACAAGAGCCAGGTAGGGGAAAGGATCCAAAAGGACCCCATGAAATTCAGTAAGGATGAGGCCAAGCTCTGTACCAGGAAGGCAAAGCCCAGTAGGGATGCAGGCTGGGGCTGGTGGCACCAGGGAGCAGGTCTGGGCCATGGCCATGGGCCCTGGTAGGCAGCAACCTGAGCAGAAGCCAGCCGTGGACCTAGGCAGCAACTAGGACCAACTAGGGCCATCAGGGGAGGCATCAGAGTGTAGAGGATCCCTCTTTAATGAGCAGTTATTTGAACACTGCAAAGTTTGGACCCCCATACCTCAATATGGGTGTGTACATCAACATTATTTTCATACATGGTAGAATTTCATTTTCCTCTTACTGAGGGAAGCAGGACACAGCTTTTGAGGAACAGAATTCACAATGTTTTTTACAGTTAAGTAGCAGCATGTAGTCTATTCAAATGTCAGTCAATGAAACAGTAAGCTTTCATGTTCCCCTAGGGTTCTTTTTCAAGCTCTTGTTTTAAAAGAACATGATACTCAACAATCAAGCAGCCTTGGTTTGACCAAGCATGATCCGTCTTTCAACCACACACACACATAACCATAGGATATGGAAGTCTGAATACATGACGTATGTATTTGTATGTAAATGTATGTATTTAATAGAGAGAGTCTAGAGATAGATGACTTCTTACCTTCCATTTCCCAGTAGAACAAAAGATTTTTTTTTTTTTTTTAATGCATGCAGATCTTTCTTCTCAAAGTACTCATCTAGAGGTAAGAGAATAACGATAGATAAACTTAAAGAAATTCCGTATGGATAAAATATCCCTTTCTATGCAAATACATAATAATTCAGGGAAAAGCTTAGCTGGAAGTCAGCTAGTGAATTTTCTCTTTTGATGATTCCAGCCTTCTCAGGCTGGAATACCAGAAATTCAGTCAAATCAGAAAACTGCAGCAAAAGGTTTTCTTACTGCAGACCAGGGACCTGAATTCAATGACTCAAATAAATATTACAGATTTGGTGACTATACCTTTTCATTCACCTGACTTCCAGGGCCAAATATGTAGAATATAGCAGTAAAAGGAAAGAAGGGAAAGTATGTCTATTACATTTACAAACAGATTTTTAGGCATACAAGATAAAACACAAATGAGAGCCCTAATGAAAACTTCTGACAACCCACTTTCAGAACCAGTAGTTCATTCTGCCTCTGCTTACTCCTGCAGTTCCTGGACCACATGAGAGCTGTGAGATTGCCACTGTGTTCGCAATAATGTCAAAGAGCAATCAGTTGATGATCATTTATCGTAGAATCATAGAACCATAGAATCATTAAG
>NW_009211092.1:0-14454 GCF_000690835.1 Fulmarus glacialis
TCATGGCAGGGTGGTTGGACTAGATGACCATTGAAGATCCCTTCCAACACAAACTATTCTATGATTCTATGATTCTAGTCAAGAAAACTTTGTTGTTTCTTACTTCTCTATTGCTCTTCTACCCTTTGGACTGCTAGAGCCTATCACATGCCCCAGAAGTGTGTTTTATCAGAGTTCAGAGTATGCACCTCCTATTATCTGAACAGTGATGACTTCACATAGTTAAATATGTGTGATTGGTAGGGTCTGAAAACAATCCTGTCCAGGCCACCTCAAAGAAGGGATGAAACTTTGAAACAGAGATCACCAAAAGAAAATGGGAAAAATAATTTAATGTAATTCTCAGGGGTTAAGGCCTTGGAGAATCAAAGTGCATAGTCACACTCCTGGGCACAGAGAAAAAAGAAAGCAGCAGGAGGCTCTGACAGGAAGATTTGTTAACTTGCAGATATACCAGCATCACAGACCTAATGTGAATGCAGCAGGTTGGGCTGCACAAATAAGCACTACGGAAATATGAGGAGTACATGTGTCTTCCTCCTTCCTGAAGGTCATGTTTGGGGAGTGTGGTGGAGGTGCCAGTGTGTCCAGAGCAAAATAGTCACCTGGCAGATTTCACGTCCAGAGTATTGGCCAAAAACTTTATAGTCACATTGTTGCCCACAGCAGTGCCAGCCTTTTAATAAGTTGGCAAAGGGTCTTACAGAAAGGGAGTAGGTGCCAGGTGGGAACGAAACTTGGGAATGAATCTTGTCCTTCTGGTCAACTGAACAACCCAGCTGGATAATTACAAAGCAACAGCAAAAGCAGTCAGGCAGAATAATTTAAAAATATATCTTAAATTTATTCTTTTCATTTCCCTTCCAATTCTTTCTTCACGAATTGCATAAATATTAATATAAGTCATCAATTAGGGTAGAAGATCTTCAAAATCTTTCATCAAATTCTCATTTTAAGTCTCCATTTTCATTTTGTCTTTCTGTTTCTCTCTCGTGAGCTCTGTCTTTTTTTTTTTTCATTTTGCTTGCAATTACCTGCATGAAACTTATTTATATGTTTAATTTACTTTATGATTACAGGTACATTCTCATATTCTCTGGTAATTATCACTGAAGGAGGACGTGATTGGCATACTCTCAACAGAAGAGTCTGCAGTTTTCTCCTTCCCCTAGAAATGACGTACAGCTTTCCTCAAAGCTTCACAATGAAAAGGGGGTAAGATCACCTTAGTCTAGAGGCCAGTTGTTCTCACAGGTTGTAAGTCAGGTCCTCAGCTGGGGCAAGTCATTGTAACTTTGGGTTACTTTAAGTGAGTTACAACGTCTGGAGCTCTGCTACTTTATTTTTATGTACTGCCTTTCCTGCACTGTTAATATTGCAGAATATTTTATGGACACTTTTATGTTCTGCAGGTAAATGGAATGTTCTGAGATGCTCGGGAAAACTAGAAAAAAAAAAAAATCTCTCATCAAGGTAACACTTATAGAGAGGAGAGTGTAGGAGTAAAGGGTAAAAAGGCCAAATTGCTGCCAAAGAGAATATCTGAGCAAAACATGCTCTGAGATTCTTTGTCTTAATGTAAAGAAGGTTAAGAGTTATCCCACTAAGAAAATTGTGTCTTCAGCCAAGGGATGGAGAAAACAGCACCACTAGCTGTACCTGGTGGCTGCTAGAGAGCAGCATGAGAGGAGGCAGCAGGTAGGAAAACAGAGGGGAAAGGAAGTCTGGTATTAAGGAGCTTAGGATTTGTAGGTCAAATACAAACTCAGCCAAGATAAGCGAGAGACATCCCAGTGTCTTGGCCAGTACTGGATCCAGATCTGGCTGAGCTGCCCCATTTGCTACAGGTGGCAGGTCTTCTCACCCCAGTCAGTGCTGGGCTGCTGCTACAGGACGAGCCCAGCTGAATTTTAGTTTAGGAGAACTGCCTTCAATAAAATCAAGTGGGTTTTCTTTCACAGTTGGGTAATACATTTAATGAATGAAAGAGCAGTAAGGACAAATGATCTGGTATTTGCATTCAATGTGCTTGGAATAAATCAAGAAAAGGTCCTTGTTTATACCTCCAGACAAAGAACAGCCTAATCAGCACTACATCTTCTGAATTTGCATTTGAGGATAGATTTTTTTAACAATCATGTAACAAAAGTTGTGATGCAACAAATAAGAAATAGGGCTACACAATGACTTGTTACGGATGAACTGCTGTGAGCACGAATTATTAGATGACATTTAACCTATGCTGACATTTTTGTTTGCCCTCAGAACATCACATAATTAAATGTGAATTTATTCTGACAAGCCAGATGGTTCTGTGGTTACTGCACAGGAGTCATGACATACCAAATCTATTCCTGGCTCTGCCACTTATCTGTTCTACGACCTTTGCAAATCACTTAGCCTCTTCACACCTCCAAATTCCGTCTGTGATACCAGAAGAATAATGTGGTTTTCACTGTGCAAAGGCTTTGTACAGTTCAGTGCATTAAGATCACTGGCTGTTTCACGGTTAATGGGAGGACAACGGACTTAAGTTTGTGGAACTACATAATAAGCTGGCAATAACTGATCCACCTCTTCTGACTTAAATGGACTCTGACTAATTCAGACTGTCTGAGGATTTGCCTTATTTTGTGCTCTCATTTAATTTGTAGTCTGAATATTTCACTGGTTGCATTTTTCCATTAAGGTCCCATTCTGTTACAGTGCTGTTAATAAACTATTAACAAATTTATTAAAGGGTAATAAACTGGTATGAAGTCATACAAGTCAATGACTTGCTTATTATCATTGCTAATGGGTACCTCACGTTTCAGTAGCGTGCTTCCAAGGTATTTTATTAAAAATAGTTATTGCTATGTCAGTTTTTATCAGTAGCCTTTAAAATGTTTTAGAAAGCAACATACATGTTTTTATAAAAGTATCAGGGCCTGAACCCTAATATGATTCTTTGATTTAAAAGATGATAATATTTCACTTAACTTTTTTTAGTTAATATTTTGGATTAAACTTCAGATTAAGTATACTGGTAGATACAATGGAGACTTGTTTTTGATCACAGAGGAAATAAACATCCCATCTTTATACAGATTTTATTTCAAATTGCCCTCTATCTCAACCTTGAAAAACGAGTGGTAATCTGAAAATGAGCAAGAGCTATATAAGAAAAAGAAAAGTGTTAACTCTAGTAAGATATGGTTTTAGCAATGTTTTTCACCTTGGTGTCTTTTTCCTAAATAGTTAACTTAAAATTTTGAAATTAGAAGTAATTTTAATCTCTTCCCAACATTCAGTTTTTTATTAGATACTTCTACACCTTTGAAACTTATGGGGTTTTTTTCCCTTCCAAATTGGGACATTTATCAGAACTGAGAAAGCATCAAAACCTACCCTTCCGCATTTCTCATGTTTTCCAAGAAATACCAAACTTACTCAGCAAATGGCCAAATTCTGTGTCTAGTAACAAGCTACTGTTAATATAGTCAGCATTTGCTGAAGAACAGATGTGCAAAGTGACTGTTTTTTAAGGAAGGAAATCTGGACAAAAAGCAGTAGGCCTTACATGATGCAAGTGCAGCATTTGATTAAAAATTCTTTCCATTCCTTCATACTTTACTCTCCCTGGAAACACGGGCTCAGGGATATTCCTTAGGCTTACATAAATGTAATCCTTTCAATCAGACTAAATATGCAAACAAGTCAGAAAAAACTGATAGATTTGTGTCCTTCTTCACTCCTCATCTTCATCTCCCACATGGGTCCTTCAAAGTATTCTGTGTTAATTTATTTGCAGCCCTTCCAGTAACTATGTGTAGACTGCAAAGCGGAGGCAACTACTGTTTTTCCCATGTTTTGCTGATGTTGGAACTTCTATTTTTCAATTTAAAAATAATAATTTGCGTATTTAATTATTTGCTTCTATAAATTCAACTTTCAATGCCATCGTGCCTACATCTGGAACCTGAGGTCTCAGAGGCATGCAATTAATTGTTAACATGTTTCTCTTAAACAATTTTTCTGTTATTTACTTGTTAGAAGATGACGGGGTTATGGATGTGTCTTTTGCATAATGAATTGCAATAGCAAAGTTGACAAAAGCAAATACTTCTTGCCTTCTTGATGTTATGGATACTTGCTTCAACCTCTTTAATAACAGATGCAGGTTTTAATGTGTTTTTTAAGTAAAGGAATGCAAAAAGCGTTATGGCATCACTGAGGTGTATGAGACACCTGCCAGGACATAGCTTAGTTTATACCATATTGGATTGTAGTTGGCTACTGGAACTTAAACTAGATATATAGAAATTGGCAGGGTCAGTATCAGATTAGATATTTCTATCAGAAATCTCTGTGATTCATCAAGTAGAAGATGGCTACATTTCTGCAGGGGTCCAAGATGTATAGTAGAGTTTTAATAATATCCCCAGGAATTCAGTTTTAACAGCCTGATTTAAAACTCTTGGGAGGGAGTCTTTCCATTGACACTACCGGGTTTTCAATCAGTATGCTCACACCTCTAGAGAGCCTTCATTTACCCTGGACATACTAATAATGAGTCACTACACTAGATCACTGGCACTGAGCCCAGGCAGCAACATTTGGGTCTAGAACCAAATTTACCTCAGGCTGGTGAATGTGTAGATCCAGGGCTTTGACTGAGACTCCTACTTGAAATGGTATTCCTTCTTACCTCTTAACTCAGATTTAAAATTGTTAAAAGATGGCAATCCCATGGTCTCAGTGCCCTTCACCAGCTATGCAACAGCACACGGTTCTAGCAGCACTGAGATACTCCTTTTCACATGTGACTTCTCACCCAACACCCACAGGGACTCTCCCATCACTTCAGCAGTATCGGCATTGTTCAACATTATGCTTTTCCCCAGCATTCTCCTGGCTTGTCAAAAGCCTTTCTCAAAGGCTTGCCTTTTATGCTGCACTTTGTAAAAGTAACCATTTGTTTCTGTTCCTCACCAACAGTGGCAAGAACCCCACTTTCTCAGGGAAAACTCCGACAGTTGTGAAAAAGACGTGCTTCCGTGACTCCGGGTATGTTTCAGCAGGTACAAGAAGGGAGGGTCTTTCTAGGGCTCTTAACTCTGTTTTGTTAGTCTATGCAGCTTTGTATTGGAACTGGTTGCAGGCTGTGTAAACAGCATCCAAATTATTCAATCTGCTTATTAGAAGCTTCTCAGTTCAGTCATGTTTGCTCCTCTTGTCTCTCATGCATTTCACGTGGATGCTTGAGGCCTTGCTGTGCATCACTTAAATACCCATCTGAACATGAAGACTAGGATCTTTCCATGCAAACAAAAGTGTTCACTCTCCCATTTCTTACTTATTGCACATTATTTGTCAATTGTAAAATGTTCACTAATTCAATTGGGAGCAGAAACCTTGCCATGTGACTTAATTATTCACCCCCTGTGAGCAACAAACGGTATGTAAATAAAGCCCACTATGTGCAGAGCTGCCATATGCTGAAATTCACTGCTAGAAACTACTTGATGAGAGCTGTGACTAACAGGCACTTGTGGTTTGCTTCCCAGACAGACCCAGGGGTAACATCTGTAGAATGAATACTTTTGACCAGCTTTTCTCATAGTACACCTGGGTTTACAAGAATATTTTCTATGGAAAGTTTCTTTAGAAATCTCAAGTAGGAGATGTGTGTGTGTATATATATACACACATTATATGTATATAGAGAGTTTTTACACAGTTTTCTTGGTGGCTTTATTGCTCTGGAAAAGTGAGTCAAATTCCATGAAAAAGTTTGCAATGACATTCTGAACAAAGAAGGCTAAACATGGTGATACTTGCTGAAAAGGTTGTATAAATGTTAAGTCCTCCTGGTGTGAACAACACTCTGTGGGATTATGAATAAAGAGGTTGGTTTTGTTGTGTTCCAAACTATATCAATGCAAAAAAAAAGGAATAATAATGCAAATGAACTCCTCATGGTTTGAAAAACAGCTCTTTCTTGTGTTTGGAAACAGAACTGAAAGTAATCCTTTGCTGCAAAACTGAAAAAATCAAGCATCTTTTCCATGACTATGGATGAGAACCTGACCCTATATAAATCAATGACACTTTTGCAATTCATATTAACAGAGCCAGGATTTGACCCTCTGACCACAAAGTCAGAGTTTTTACAGGCTTGTCATATTATTGTTGTATTGTAAAATTTCTGCTTACCTGCAAAAAAGGAAAAAAAAGGAGGGTGGGAACCCTTCACTATTATTTTTAATTATTTTTTAGTAATTCAACTCTTTTTTTTCCTCTCTTTTTCTCTGAACAGAATACCCCCGCCCTTCAGTTTCATTTCTGGGTATGTTTTAAATGTGGGCAGGAATCGCCTCTCTTGCAAATGACTTTCTGCATTGTGGACCCTGTTTGCCTCTCTGTATAGGAAGTAATGACATGGTAGCAAGTGCAAGAAAGACTTTGTCTTCTGTTCTCTGGTGCCAACACACAGAACTATCCCTACTCGATATCATTTGAAGACATTATAAGAACATGTTAATCTTTCAGTACACCAACTTTCATTTTTACTAAATCTTTGAACATTTGTTCTTCTTTACCTATGGTTTGTGGTCACTTCAAATATACAATGTTGCTTGTCCTGTGTATTTGAAGGAATTGAACTTTTACGAAGATGCAAAGTGAAAGAAGATGCAAAATGGTAAATGTAAAGTCTCATTGTAAAAGCCTGCATGTTAGCTCTCATTTTCATGAGCCTGCATAAGATGTTTGGGTTTGGCAAAAATGTTTTTGCAAATTGAAGTAACAGCGGATACAATTAAGAAGAATCTAAAATGGAACAAAATGTATCTTAGGAATTTGTTTGGACTTACATAAAAGATTTTGTATGGCAAGTATCCAGTGCTTATTACAATCTTCTCTTCTCAGACCAAAGGCCATGATTCTCCCTTCACTTATATCAGCACTAACTGAGAATAGTAACCTTAAAACGCATGGAGCTGCCCTAGTGCAAAACCAGTGTAATTGGCAAAGAAATCAAGCTCCATAGATTTATGTTCATTCCTTGATAATAAAATTGCTTGATCTTCTTTTAATTTCTGATTCTGTTTTCAAAGCTAGAAGAAGATGACCCAATGTGTTTCCTCAGACACACAGCTACAAGCTTCTTAAATTGATCTCGACTTTGGCACAAGCTTCAGAAGCTTTACCCTCATTCAGCAGAGAATTCTCAGCGAGGCCTTGGGAACATTCAGTATCTGCCTCAAACAAATTAATCCCTTAGGAGATAAGTATCCAACATCTTAGAAGGAATTAAAACTTCTTTTTAAGTGAACGGTTTTATTGTCTATTACAGTCCTTGTATAAGTTTACTCAACAGACAGTTGCCTAGAGGCCACTGACACTTTGCATTTTGTGCAGGTGTTGATGCATTTTCTGGAATTCACAGGAAACTGCTGTAAATTTATAAACAGTTTGTTCTCGTGCATCCTAGTCACAGCCGTGTGTCTTCACATCGTGAGTAATTAGGCAGGCATAGGAGGTGTGTGTAACATCTTTACTCCTTTTAACCAACAGTCCGTTTTCAAATTCCCTCCCGTTGTTTCCTCAGGAGGTGACATGGAAGTTTCTGCTAGCACATCTAATTAAGTAAAGCAGAGATTAGTTAAGACCCCTCTAGCTCCCTGAAATTAAAGTACATTCCTTGTAGGGAAGAGTCCACAAAAGTTTCTCTAGACCTGGTCGTGACTGCAATTTCTGAGTCCTAGAAACCTCCTGAATGCCTGTGGTCTGTGTGTGCAAAGGCAAAGTTTGCTGGACTGGTGTGAGATGTACGGTGAGGGTCAATCACTCAAATGATGGCCGTTGATAATATTTTCTCAAGTACCGCCGAAGAAGGGCTTTGTGGCACAGATTTTAGGTGTATCCTAGCTGGAGCCATCAGTTTCCAGACTGAAGCTATCGTACCTGCTCCACGAGCTAGAGCTGCTCTGGGGGTCTGGGCAGTAGCATTCTTCCCTGGGAGGGTTTGTACCCACTCACCCCTGCCAGCGGCAGTTCATCTGCCGAGGGTATGCTGCTGGGAGCTGCACTCCTCCAGCAGAACTTGTGGCTGGTTGAAGTATTTTCTTTTATAAGGGCTGACTTCTGGACCTGGTAAACCACATTTATACTTCAGCATTTTAAAAACACCTGCTAACACAGAGGGAGAAGGCAGTAGGTTACGAAGCTCTGTTTAATGGTGTACTTTCAGCTTTACCATGGTGAGAGAAATGAAAGCAAAGATGATACCTCAGATGTGGAAACCACTTTCCTCTTCAGTAACCCAACACTCAGATTTTTCCCTCACCGTGGGAGTTTTCACTCACTCTTTGGTTTTTAGCCAGAAGCAAGAAAAGGGCTAGTGTTTATTAGATACAATTAGGCACTATTTTAGTCTGGACACTCTAGAATGAGTGCTCTATAGATTTTTTCTTTTTCTTTTTCTTTTTTTTTTCTTTTCTTTTTCTTTTTTTTTTTTCTTCTTTTACTGCTGTGCAGTCCATGAGAGGTGAGCAATACGTAATCTAAAGCAATCCAAATCCATATCTGTCCCATTGAGTGGGATCGTTCTAGTAGGTAAGCATGGGCTTCCTTAGGGCTTTCTGAGCTGACTGATAAGATCAGTAGGGAGGACCTTGCTGGCAGATGAAGAAGCATTGTTGTTAAGAATAGATTTTAATCTCTCTCCTTCACTCACCCGAGCTGTTACAATATCTGAAGTGTAAAGCAGTAGGTTTTTAGGAGGAGTGAATATAGCACAAAGAAAATTAATCTAGAAAAATCTAACACACCTAGTGGCATTTACAAACAGGGAGAGCAACTGGTTCATGAAAGTCAGAGTGCGAGTGTCCCGCTACAGCTGCAACAGTCCAGTCACTGCGTCTTCACTACTTCTTCCTTTCATCTTAAGGAGAAAGTTCATACAGTCTGCATTGCTTTCCCATGGACATTTTTCATTTCTTATGAAATTCACAAGGGAACTTCAGAGAAGGTCCAACCTCAGAAACGCCTGCTGAAAAGTCAGGAGCAATTCACAACTAGGAAAAATATAGAAGACCTTAGGCCATAAAACACATTTACTATTAGAAGAGAAAAGAACCTATCCTTCCTCATGCAGACAACTGAAGATATACATGCATGTCTACATGTATAGAGAGACATCCCACAATGATTTTATCCAAGGATCCCTCAGTGCATACGTTTGCCCCTCTGAAGCCATTATTAAATAAACCTGGAATTATTTATCTAAATTTGATTTCAAAAATAAACAATAATTGAGTCTGTAAATCTCATTTTTAATTTCTGTTGAGTTGTAGTCATATTTAATCTTAAAGTGTGAACTCTTTCTGAAAAACAAATGCAAGTGATGTTTTTTTTATATTCAGACATATGCTGAAATAGGAACAATAAACACTGTTTTCATAAATCTATTTCACCATGGCAAAGAGCCATCTTCTGACAGTGACGTAATCACTGAATTTTTTCTCAGCTGCTATTGTCACTGATACCCTATTGAGAAATCTGGAATAATTAAATGAAAAAATTATTATATGCTACATTAGTCAAGAAGTGCTGGTCTTGCAACCAGTTAAAACACCATACGCACCTATGTGCAACTTCCACTGCATTTTTCTGAAGGAAGACCATAATGGACAGTGTACTTTTGCTTAAAGAGCTGAGTCCCAAAAGGCACCCCTCACTCTTCCAATAAAGAAGAAGAATTTTGTATATTATGTTGTTGTACATTGTCTACCTTGAGACATTGAGATCTGCTACTGGCAGCTTAAAAAAAACCCTTTATACACCTTAGTGCAAAAATACTGTTTCTCTCTCTTTTTGTAACATCAGACTGCATCAACCCTCTTCCACAAGATATGTCTTGCTAACACAGCCTTACACACATGCTGCCAGAGGAGCCTTCTCAAACCAAAAAGCTCTACTGCTCAGGTAACACCCAAAATTTTGCTTGACTCTAGCCTCAAGGTACAGAAAACTCATCTTTTCTGCCTCTGTTTTCCCGTTGCTCATCCACAACCCCCTGGAGATACTTGGGCTATTTCTAGGGAAAGCTGGAAGTATAGCTAAGAAAAACAAATCTGTTCTCACTAGTCTTATATTTGCAGCTCCATTATGAATTTTTTTAGGATATATAAAACACAAAAGTTTGAAAACTTCTGCTCTAGGATCTTACAACCTAGACATTAGGCACTTGGCAGTACGTGGAAGAACAAGTAACAAGGGAACTGGGGAAAAAAGGATGCAGCTGGAGGGAGTAAGATCCAGTAATTTCTCACATTAGAAATGGACATCTCAGTGATCCTGTCAAAGGGGTTGTGTTTTATCTCATGAAAAAATATACGTAGCTTATTCTGTGTTGTTTTTAAAACAATGAATTTCTAATAAGGTTAGAATGTGCTGTGATGAAGTAGACTGTTGGTTTTAGGTGGGGTTTTGCTCTTTTTTAAAAACAATTGTGTGCTTGAATCAGTACCATTTACCCACTTAGTTAGTAGATTTCCCTGCCCCCTAAGATATAAGAACAAACACATAAATTCCTAGGAGTTTCAGGGTGGAGGGTGGTTTTTTCCTCATCCGTAAGGGTGGGTTTTTACTGAAATGGCAGATGTTGACATGGATAGCATTATTATTATTATTATTGTTATTGTTGTTGTTATTGTTATTAATAGCCTAAAAGGCAAACCATAATACTTAAGCAGAAAAATATCAACGTAGGGAAAATGTTCCATATGCCAGTGTATAAATAGATCTGGCAGAGAAGATAACAATAGCTCTGCTGCTGCTTTCTCAGAGCTGGGCTGATCCTGATAAAAACAACGGGTGATTGTTTCTTGCTGTCTTTCACTGTAGATGAGAGGAAGCTATTGTAATGGTACTGCCTATTAAAGAGGATGTAACTCAGAGAGGTAAACAGTAATTATACAAAAGGAAGAACAGACTGGGTAGGTTTGAACATGTTCACAAATAGGTTGTCTCTGTTGGAAAGCAGTGGCGAGTTCTGCCTCTGCCCTCCAAATACGTGGAAGCACAGAGTGTTTTATCACTGCAGGTGGTCGCTGCCCTGTGCTGTGCTGTTAACCCCAGAATTACCACTTTCTGTGAGCAATGTCTGTAGGAACCATATCCTTGCTCGGTACACCAATAGTTGGATGTTTTGATGTTGAATTGCCTTGCAGTGCAGCTGCTGCCTGAAGGTTGCATGGCCTGCCTAGCAATGGTGAACTTGAGTAAAAGGGAGCACAC
Source organism: Fulmarus glacialis (assembly GCF_000690835.1). NCBI lineage: Eukaryota > Metazoa > Chordata > Aves > Procellariiformes > Procellariidae > Fulmarus > Fulmarus glacialis. Next base: position 11,287 of record NW_009211092.1, read on the forward strand.
CTGCACTAGCAAGGGCAGGGAGAAAATACAGTCATTATCACTGGCAACAATTTACTTGTTGACCATGGTGCCCAGAGCAAATGTAATTCTGTGCTTTGTTATTTTGCTTTGCTATTTTGAGAGGTTGTGTGGCCTAAAGGCTTAAAATAAGGAGCAAATATCACTTACCTGGTTTCCCTCCCCTGTACAGTGGAGATGCCAATAGTAGCTGCCCATTACCGAACTCAGGCAGAATAAATTAGTTCATATTAGCACAGTTCTTTGAAACCATGCTTGAACCTGTTTACTGCTGAGAATCTTTATCCCAAAAGCAAAAGGAGCCTGGTCCTTCGTAGATCCAGAGAGGCATGAAGAGCTCTAGACTAACGGTGTCATCAGCAACTTCCCTCAGCTAACCTGGTTAATCAGAGAGGGCCTCAGATCCTGGATGACGGGTGCTCAAATAAGGGATGCACAGGTAAAAATACTACTCATCAAAGAGGTCTTCCAAATTCACTGCATTGAGGGAAGAGGTAGAATAAATCTTGTAAAAGACAAAAAGGGAATAAGTGTTCAGGCCACAAAAAATAGGTCAGATGATACAAAACATCCCACATCGATGTTCATCATACAGTATAAGAGGAGCTGAACCTGCTCTGTGACCTCAGAACCAAGGTAGCTCGAAAGACGCCAGTTAGATGATCACTGTAAAAATAAAGAGGGCAAACACACTTCACATTCAGCTTAAGCTAATGGATATTTTCTTTCTCCTGGAAACAAATTATATCAAAACAACAACTGTTCTTGATCTTTTTCTTTTTTTTTTCTTTTTTTTTTTTCTTTTTCTTTTTTTTTTTTTTTTGTGTTGGGTATTAATTACCTATATCCTAGGAGTCATGAACAAAGATAATATATTTTCATTTTGTGGTAATGACACTGATTACACCGTGCAGGGGACCATGCAACGGGCAGTATTTGTATGATTTAGTGAAGACAAATATTTATCTTCCATAGAGGTGTTGTGGCTAAGTGGATCATATGCTCATTACACAAATCACATCTGGGATCTGTTCCTCAATCTATCATTTTACCTGTTGCAGAATCGGAGTGCCGGCTCTGAGCTGTACTTTCTTACCTTCGAAGTCTGAGGTACTAACACATCTAACTTTTGTTTATATCTGTCTGAGGACAGATAATGATAAGAATTATTACATCTCTTCAGTTCTTCAATACTTATTTTTACACTCCTTACTTTTAATGGCCAGTCTACCATTTAGATCCGATGGAAGTATTGTGTGCAGAATATATTTTTTCTATTTTATTGAAGCACATATTTATTCATGTGTGTTTTCAAGGCAGATTGTTTTAGGGCATAGATCTTTCTGGTCACTATTGGTTAGGGAGAAAGACGCTTCCTCTGTCCTCCTGAAAGGCTGACTTCTTAGATTCATAAATTGATGCATTGACACAGCTCTCTCAGAATAAAAAACTTTTTTTCAGTGTTCTCCTCTTTGCAGTGTGGAACAAAAACAAATTTCGAAACCCTGGTGGGTGTCACGAAATGAAATTGGCATTCTTCAGCCAGCTCTAATTTCTACAATAAGCTCACACACGACTTACTTAGTCCTTTCTGAATTCATTTAACTGTGACTCCCTATGTAGCTGTTATTCCATGAGCTGCCACAGTGTTAGTGTGTCCTCAAATGGCTTCCGTGCTATTTACCTTCAAAAACTTTGTCCAAGAAAAAGATAACCTGTAATCCAGATTATTTTTCCTATCAGAAATCCTGGACAAGCAGCACAATCTAATAATAACCTTAGTTTTGCCAGATTTTAAAATACTAGCAAGGAAGTTCTATTAAAAACAACATTAAACAAACAGGAATTAATGAGTCCAGCCACCCTCCTGCTCATGGTCACTTCTACTGAAAAAATTCAGGTGTCCTACCCAAAGTTTGAATGACCTGAGCCCAGGGGTCTAAAATACATCAGCAGACATCTAGAGCTCAGAAGTTCCACACCACAGCGTGGGAACTATGGCTGGCTAGTGTTTTGGTTTAACCCCAGACGACAACTAAACACCACACAGCCACTCGCTCACTCTCCCACCAGTGGGATGGGGGAGAGAATCAGAAGCATAAAAGTGAGAAAACTCATGGATTGAGACAAAGACAGTTTAATAAGTAAAAAGAACCAAACCAAACCAACCAAAAAAAAAAAAAAAACCAAACCCAACAAAGAAAAACAAGTGATGCAAAAAACCCCAATTGCTCCCCACCAGCCAACTGATGCCCAGCCTGTCCCCAAGCAACGGCAGCCCTGGCAAACTTTGCCCCCTACCCCTCGTATTTATTACTAAGCACAACATCACATGGTATGGAATATCCCTTTGATGAGTTGAGGGTCAACTGTCCTGGCTGTTGAGGGTCAACTGTCCTCTCCCAGCTTCTTGCCCACCCCCAGCCTACTCGCTGGCGGGGCAGAGTGAAAAGTAGAAAAGGCCTTGACGCTGTGTAAGCACTACTCAGCAACAGCTAAAACATCAGTGTGTTATCAACACTGTTGTCATCACAAATCCAAAACATAACACCATACAAGTTACTATGAAGAAAATTACCTCTATCCCAACCAAAACCAATACAGCTAGCTGCCAACAACATGGACAGAAACTGATCAGCAAAAAGCACCGAGTTTTCTTTCCCATAGACATACACAGAGGCTGAAACTTAATCTAGTGGTATATAAATAGCCAGAAAGATTGAGCACAAAGGGCCATTTTTCATCTGGATTCTTATTAGACAATTCACACAGTTGCCTGCTGACTGAACTACCTTCTATGAATCTTAGGTCTTAAACCTCTACAGGAAGATCCAAATAGCTGGCTCAGGGCTGTGGAGTCTACAAGTTAATGTGGTACAAACTAGTTCATTTTGCAGGACTAGACCTAGCTGCTTATCCTTCAAAGGCCTGGAGGATTGCTTGGGATGACGAAAAGAGAATTTTCTGTTCTGTATATGTTTTCCTGTTTATTATTATTACCTGGAAGCGAAGAGATTTTGGTCTTTGTTCTCCAGCATATTTTGGTTAGGCTTGGTTCGTATAACAGCTTGAACAAAAAACTGGGATTGATATAAGGAACACTTTTGTGTTGCCATTTTCTCTTCATAAAATCATAGAATCATAGAATCA
>NW_009211093.1:0-11020 GCF_000690835.1 Fulmarus glacialis
GATTAATTGAAATGTATTGAAAAAAATGTAAGACCTAGGTATGGTATAATGGTATAGAATAAGGGGTGGATACTGTCCTGGTTTCGGCTGGGATAGGGTTAAATTTCTTGCTAGTGCTGTGTTTTGGATTTAGTGTGAGGAGAATGTTGATAACGCACTGATGTTTTCAGTTGTTGCTAAGTACCCTCCTAGTCCAAGGACAGCTCCCATGCCTACTGACTGAGCTAGGTACACAAAATGGGAGGGAACATAGTCAGGACAGCCAGCTCAGCTGGCTAATGGGGTATTCCATACCATGTGACGTCATGCTCAGTATATGAATGGTAGGCGTGATCCAGGAAGTACCGATCGCTACCTGGTTATCGGTCAGCGCGGGTGGTGAGCAATTGCATTGTGCATCACTTATTTTGTATATTTTATCATTATCATTATTATTCTCCCTTTTCTGTTTTATTAAACTGTCTTTATCTCAACTCACGAGTTTTTCTCACTCTTACCCTTCCGATTCTCTCCCCGTCCCACTGGGGGGTGGGGGGAGTGAGTGAGCGGCTGCGTGCTATTTGGCTGCCTGCCAGGTTAAACCACGACAGTGAATGACACTCCAAATTTAATTGTTGGGATCTGCAACATATTTTAACATAAGAGATAAGACTTGGGAAATTCTGCAAGCCAGCCTTCTGTGGGCTTTGTTGGTTAGTTTCTCCCTGAAGCCTTTTTCTGAAGGCAGATAGCCAGACTAGTACCACCATATTTATTTTCTATTCTGATTTATGTGTGGACAGTAGCATTGGATCTCATTCCTTAATGTTATCTCTGGGGCGCACAGGACTGAATGCTGTCTCTTGAAATCTGTGGTGCAGATTTCTGTACTGTGGTGCAGCTTCTTAATCAGAGCTGACTGATAGCTTTTCCATTTCTATATATATGGTAGGTGGAAAATATCTGAACTTACATGCTTATAGCAGTAGAATGGTTGTTGGTAGACTTTTCTCCTTTGAAATTACATGAGATGTTGCTGCAGTGAAAACATTCTTTCATTGTTTATTTTCTGGATAATACATTACAATATTGTTATTGAGAAAATCAACGCATTTTATTTGAAAGTGTACAGAAGCAGTAAAAAAAGATAAAGAAAGTTGAGCATAATTTTGCATGTTACAGCAATTGTTTTAAGTGAGATAACTGTGTTTTGTATCCTTCTTAACTGGCTTAGTTTGAATAAGCAATCTGACTGGCCAGGGAAGATTATGAACTCAATAAATAAAGAAATTCAGACTGTGTATATATTCTGCTTTCTTTGCCAGGAAACAAATTAGCTTGAAGCATGTAACAGAATAAACAAAATAGACTTGGCTTTCGCAGTGTGATCTGTGAGGGTTGCAGAAGTTATGCAGAACTTTCAGATTCTGCCAATGATCTGACGTTTTACACATAAAAGATATGAACACAGCCAGCAGTTTCTGGAGGATAGGGAAGTATCTAGCAATCAATAGTATAGTAGATTATCAACAAATATAACAAAGTGGCTTGATTGGAAGTAGGTCAATATGTATATCCAGTTTAATATTTTCAAGTTGTCCTACACCATGACTGTATAAAAATCAATTACTTTTTTCTCCAAGATTTAGCAAAATTGCCATCTGGTTTGCTAGTTACATCAATAAAATCTTACAGGTGCTGTTGCTGAAACAGAATGAAGATAAGTAGCAAGATAATTCCTATCATAACTCCTAGACAGATTCTGGTTGGTGAAAATCAATCTCTAGCAAATGAATTATGCCATCCGATTTACTTCGGAAAGTTTACATTCTGAATTTTCAGCCTCTCTGTTAATTATGTTGTTTGTATAATTTTTAAATCAGTTGTTCTATGAAGAGAAGAACTGACGGGTCTAGTCTCCTGCAGATGAAAGAACTGATGCTGAACAAACATGGGAGTTATACCACATGGAGTGGACTGTGCTGCTGTTTTCACAGTGAAGTCTATCCTACTCACTGCCTTTGAAACACGTAGAAGGTAAAAAAACTCTGAGGTGGACAGACAAATAATTGGATTAATTAGGAAACCAAACTGCAGATATGACATATTTAGCCATGGAATTTGAATATTTTAACCAGGTATGTAACATCAATTTTTGGATCAGTTATTTTTTTGATGGAGCTGTATCTGAGAACTGTCAGATTTTACCCTCTTCATAAATTAGTTTTCTTTACAACAATATTTGCCTTTCTTAGACTTATTTTAATTAAAGGGATAAAAATTTCTGTTTTCAAAACAAGTGCAGACTTTGTCTGTAACTTCAGCCAAAATATCCAGCACATTTCTTCTATGCAGTGTTAAGGAGGGAGGACCCTGTGCTATTTTCTGTGCAGCAATGTTATCAGTGTTAGGCAGTTGTCCTAGTTTCTCTAGGGATGGTACGAACAGAGGCTACATAATTACAGAATGGGTATCTATAGAGAGACATCTAAATTCCTCCTTAGCCATTCACATGAAGACTCGCTATAGCGCTACCTGCATAGAACAACTTGTAAAGATTCCGAAGTCTTGAATTTGAGAAAAACTGCACACTAAAAGGCATGAGAGACCAGAATCTGTTAAACGTAAGCTACCTATTTTGACACGCCTGTTTGAAAATCTTAACCATAACATCTACGGTAAGATCGCCATCAGTGTAATTATCATCTGAAATAGGCTTATACCCTTTTGTTAAGCTAGGACCTATTGTGGTACATATGATTGTGGACATACTTAAAAGGTTCTTTACAGTACCCAGATACAGTAAGGAAAAAAATGCTGAAGTAGTACTGAAAAATAGATTCAAAGCCCTACACAGTGGCTTCACTGTACTGGGTAGGGATTTTTTAACTTCAGTAGCTGAAGATGGAAAAAAGCTCAGTTCACCCTATCAAGAAAAAAAAAAAAATCAATCCTCTTTTGACACACATACATCCTCACAAAAAGTAGGCAGTTTTCAAACTAATAGTTTTTTGTAGTAGTTTCTGAACAACTATTACAGACATGGGTTTGAAAGACATGCTTGCAGCAGCTATACAACTCATACAGTTTTTTCCCATTTTAGGATCCAGTCTTCACCCATAGCACCTACTAACTGAAAAAGTGCCTTAACGCATTAGATCTGCCTTCTCTCAAGTCAGATTTTTCATTAGTTCAAGAAGAGGAAAGGAGTGTCTTGAGCAGTTGTGTATTCAAGGATGTCAATAAAAAGGCTGAAAGAATCATGTGGAACTTGGAAAAAAAAACAATAGCCCAAACTTTACTGTCAGTTACACGACTCCCAGGATTGTACTGTCTTTGCCAGAAATACAGTCAGAAGTAAAAATGCATCAGCATTGTCTATTCTTGAACGTGCATCTCTGTGCCTGAAAGCAGAATTTGGTTCAATACCTACAAATACATATGCCAGATCACCAATAGGCTAAGACAAACTCCCCTTCCATGATGGTTTAAGCTCCGGCCAGGCTGTGGGCCGGAGATCCTGAGACACAGGCACGTTTTCCATTACAACTGCTCGAGAAAGGTAATCTTTATCTTCTCTGAGCTTGGGAATGGTAATCTTTATCTTCTCAGAGCAGCGGAAATCCTTGCACCATGCAAATTCACTGGACAAACTTTTATTGAGCTTTTGAGGAGCTTTCCAAAACCTTGGCTCTTTCTCCTTGACTAGGCCAGGATTTATTTTTTGATTTAATCATTACCATGATACCAAGAATGACAACACACCAGACCCCTTAACTTATCTGGCTCCTAACAGATTAAACTCGTTACTTATCTCTAATGTTTTAAGATCCCTCTCTCAAGAGACAAACAATTGCAAGCCTTAAACAACAGAATTGTTTCTTTTTGCCAAAACAGCATATCAAAATTGCATCAGGGTGCAGCGAGGCCTGGCTGCTCTGCAAAGGAAGCTGAGCCGGGAGCCGAGTGTGACATAAAGTCAGATGGGAGCAGTGGCCTCGCCGACAACGTTGCAGGGGGTCAGGATCAGGGCCAGAGATGATGGTCACAGTCAGACACAGTCCAGCGATGCCCCGGCAAGGCCATAGTGCTGGGACAAGTGTAAGACTGCGTGGGAAGCCCAGCCGGCGGGTCCGGGTCAGGGCCAGACTGGGGGAGGTCCGGGACTGGGTGCAGGCCAACTGTTGCGCAGCTGTGGTACCAGTGGTAAAGCCACAGCTGGAAACGGCCCCCGTGGGAAAGGAGGGGCACGTCCTTGCTTCCAGCTTTCTTCACTGCACCAGTGAAGGAGCCCACCTTGGACTCAGCCAGCTGAACTCCTTCACTCTGCCAACTAAACACCAGAAGGCATTCATGCTCACAGCCCTGACAAATTGGACTTTGTGCCAAAATTTGGAGACGTAACACACGTGCATAGACACACACTGTACTTCAACCAGCTTGAGAGAACACTGACAGAATTACTTCAGCTACTCTGGGCTTTGATATCAGAAATATTTTGTAACTCTATTCTGAAGAGCAAGAATTAACCATTTTAGAACAATTGTTAGGCCTTTCCAGTTAAGCTGGTTAGCTTACTATAAATGGCCAAAAGTGCAAACTCTTGAAGCTAGTGACCGAAACACTTCTATATATATTTAAAAACTAATCTTAGTATCACCTCATGTTTTTTAGCTGACAAACTTAATCAATCATTGTGACAGTATTTGTTTCTCTTGGCATGCTTACAGGATGTAGTGTCACCATTTTACTGTGTTACAATATCACACTGACACACCTGAGAAATTTGGTAGAGGGGATCAATCTTGCCTGGTTACAAGCTTTTGTCTCGTCTTTTTTGTTGGATCTTTCATGCCTAGTTTTAAAGTTTGTGGCATGCCTAGGATGTAGCAATGCCATGTAACTGAGCACGGCTGTAACTGCTACAGTAGATGAAGAGTAAGAGCAAAAGCAATTAGTTGTCTTTTAGCATTTTTTTCTTTTTTTCAGGACAGAAAAAGCTGACTGCTTCTGCTTAAACATGCTGTAATTTAGGAAGGAGGTACAGGGAGAGGTGTAAGAAATACAAGAATCTAGGGAGCTAAAAGCCTTTGACTTGCGCATAGGCCTTCATGCCTTTGAGTGCTTTCCTGACGAAGAATGTTTTCCTGCCTAAAGCCCTTTGAATTTTAATCCTAGTGTGTGCTGAGTTGATGAATAAATAGGAATTATGTTTGTATATTGATTAGGAGAGTCTCAGGTCTGTAGCTGTAACTAGTACAGTACCTGTTTGTGTAGTAGCTTTTTGTGGAATTTCATGGGGTTTTGGGGTATGTTGTTGTTTTTTTTTTTAATAATGAGTTGTTCGCTAGGATCTAAACTCTGATTCAACATATCACTGCTGAATGAATTGAATTAATCTGAGACCTTGCTAGGAATTTAAGTTATAAGTTGTTTTTATTCAGAGAGTACTTTAGGACATAGAAAGATTGCATGCAGTACTTTGTTCATACTTCATAGCCTATGTACATCTTAGTACATTATTGTGAGATATTAATATATAGAGAGTGTATTCAGTCTCTTTAATGAAACTTTAATTTGTTTTGGTTGCCCTGGGAATTTTTTGGTAGTTAGGATTTCATTTACTATTCTAGTTGTCCTGCAAAGCTCAGTTTTTGCTAACCCATAACAAGAGATATTTTAGGAGGCCTGGGCAATAGGAACATGGCTGAATCACTAATACATAGTATACAGGTGATGTAAGTTCCCATCTAGCATAACACTGGAACAGGCTTCTTAGAGAGGTGGTCGATGCCCCATGCCTGTCAGTGTTTAAGAGGTATTTGGACAACGCCCTTAATAACATGCTTTAACTTTTGGTCAGCCCTGAAGAGGTCAGGCAGTTGGACTAGATGATCGTTGTAGGTCCCTTCTAACTGAACTGCTCTATTCTATTCTATTCTATTCTGTTCTGTTCTGTTCTGTTCTACTCTACTCTACACTACACTACTCTATTCTATTCTAAGTAATTGCAATATAAAAGACACATTTATTAATCAATTAGTAATTGCTATGAATAACAATCACATCTTATCAATAAAGCAACCATTTAAACATTGTTATTCTTTAATAACTGGTTTAATTATTCAGCCCAATTTCAGACTATAATAGCAATTTTTTTGTATCTTATAGTTGTGTTTTAGCATCCGAGTAATTATCTAGACAATGTGACCTAGAATAAAATCATATTCCATTTGTTACCTTTTCTGTTTTGGTTTGGTTTTGCAGATGTAAAAAGGTCTGAAATAGTAGACAGCTTGTTTAGAAGCTCAGTAGGCTGGGTCCTAGTGCCACACAGAGAACAGTAAGTGATGTTACCTATAAGAAAGAGAAATTATTTTTATTCAGCTAGTTTAAAATCTTTATTTATTTGCAGTACTATTTCATTCATTTTAATACAGAAAGAAATGTTTTGTTAATAGAAATTGCCATACTGAATCAAGACAAAACTTAAATCTTTTTAAATCTTCTTTGCAATAGTGGCAGGAATCAAAGGACCTTGGGGAAACACTCTGAAGTACAAGGGTAGGGAATAATCCAGTCATGCTGAAATCATCTTCTTAATCAATTAAAAATACTTTGGAATCCCAAATTCTGAACATGGGTTTATAATCCTTCTTTCCATTATTGTTGGTATGCATTTGTTATTTATACTATTGTAAACCTAGATGTTGACATTATCTATGTAAACGGCAAAGTATATCTTGTATCCTGCTAAATGCTTTTTCTTAACAATAGTTACAAATAATACAAGTAATGCTACCTTGTAGAAATACCCTTTGACTAATTTTACAATGTGTCAGCAAAATTATTTTAACTGATTTAAAATTTTCTGCCTTCCTTTTGTTAAACTGAATGTTTCTTGTTTTTGAGTGGCAAGTGAATTTTAGGATGATGGGATTATATTACCATTATCTTAAATTGGAACACACCATGCTTTCCTGAATGTATGGCCATCTGAATTTTTGGGAGAGGAGATTTAGTTTGCAGTTGTGTTGTTATTGGTGTTTTTACAGCTTATTGTGCTGTAATTTCAGAGTTTTGGGGATGCATCTGAGTAACTGTACTTGAACAAATCACTTGTAGAGTATATATACAATAATTCTCATGCTTCTAAGAAATATTTGCTCTGCTGTGAAATACACATAATATCTCATTTGCTCAGAAATATCCAGAAATAATGGAACTTACAACATTCCTAACATACAACAGTAACTCCAATTGAAGCTACCATTTATGCACACTGTAGGCATACCAAACATCTGAAAAAAAAGAAAATTCTTGAAAACTACTGGACAAAATTTCTGGACAGAAAATGGGATGTGGCCAAGAAAACACACAGGCATGACAGTTTATGGTTTGCAATAGAATTTTGTTACAGGAATCACCAGGGTTTTTTTCATGTCTGCCTTTCAGTATTCTGTCGTAGTTTTCTTTGAATTCCTCTATGAGGGAGGATGAGCTTGATCATCAAAAAATTCCTTTCTTGTTATAAAACCTAATCATCTAGAGTTGGAAAAAGAGGTGGTGCTCCTCGATACGGTGGTATTCTGTATGTTCTTACTGGGCACAGCTTCAGTATGTGCAGCTACAGCTTGGCTTCTTGAGAAAAAAAGCTTGGTCTGAATACTATGAAGATTAAAAACATTATAAAATTCTAAATGCTTACATGCAGCTCACATGAAAAATCTTTCTGTTTATGTGTTTATTTAGTCTTCTGAATACAATATGAATGATAGCATGGATGCATCAGTGATATGGAGGTGTCTTATGCAACCATTTAAAATTCATTAGAAAGAAACTGTTAGACTTCATGGACTTTTGGATTATGTCTTTACTGGAGTATAATCATCAATCAGCAAAGCAAGTCTTGAGGAAGAATTCACTCTTGCTCCCCAGCTGAGAATACAAACTCAGGATGTTTGCACAGTAGTAGTATTCTTCTATTTAGACTAATATTTTCTGCAAAACCTTTTTGTATTTCCATGGAGTGATGGGTTGATGCACCATGAAAAGTATTCACAGAAACTAATTTTAAACTTTGGTGCCTAATTTCTCCTGTTCCCTTTTATGCCGGTCTGTGGGTGTGTGGGGTGGACTCCTTAAGAGGCTGATTTTCAATACGAGCCTAACCTGAAAAGCTGTATCCTCTGCTGCTGAGGGATTTAAGATCTACTGATTGTAGAGGTAGTCTACAAACACTAGCCTATCTTCATCTTTCTGAGTAACTCACATCATTGCCTCAAAGTATCTGAGTTTGGCTTCTCTGTCCCTCAGTCTGTTTGCGTACATGCCTATCAGCACTCCTCCCTAATGGTTTTGAACCATTAGCTGTTTTTAGCAAAAATTTGGTAGAAGGAAGGAACTCTGCAATCGAATAAAATCGAATCAAATAGAATAGAATATAATAGACTATTTCAGTTGGAAGGGACCTACAACAATCATCTAGTCCAACTGCCTACCTCTTCAGGGCTGACCAAAAGTTAAAGCATGTAATTAAGGGCATTGTCCAAATGCCTCTTAAACACTGACAGGCATGGGGCATAGACCACTTCTCTAGGAAGCCTGTTCCAATGTTTGACCACCCTCTTGGTAAATAAATGCTTCCTAATGCCCAGTCTGAACCTCCCCGGTGCAGCTTTGAATGATTCCCATGTGTCCTTTCACTGGATACCGGACAGAAGAGCTCAGCACCTCCCTCTCCACTTCCCCTCCTCAGGAAGCTGTAGAAAGCAATCAGGTCGGCCCTCAGCATCCTTTTCTCTAAACTAGAGAAATACAAAGCCCTCAGCCACTCCTCACAGGACATGCCTTCCAGCCCTTCCACCAGCTTTGCTGCCCTCCTCTGGACACATTCAAGGACCTTCACATCCTTCTTAAATTGTGGGGCCCAGAACTGCACACAGCACTCAAGGTGAGGCCACACCAATGCTGAATGCAGCCGGACAATCACCTCTTCTGACTGGCTGGCTATGCTGTGTCTGAAGCACCCCAGGATGTGGTTTGCCCTCTGGGCTGCCAGGGCACACTGCCCAGATCCCTTCCTGCTGGGCTGCTCTCCAGCCACTCCTCTCCCAATTTATACTTGTGCCTGGCATTACTGTGTCCTAGGTGCAGAGTCCGGCATTTGCTCTTGTGAAATTTCATGCCGTTAATGATTGCCCAATGCTCCAATCTATCTAGGTCCCTCTGCAAGGCCTCTTGTCCCTCAAGAGAGTCAACAGCACCTTCCAATTTGGTATCGTCAGCCAACTTGCTAATGGTGAATTCAACTCCTGCATCCAGATCATTGATAAAAATATTGAACAGAACTGGCCCTAGACCTGAGCCCTGAGGAACACCGCCAGCGACCGGTCGCCAGCCAGATGTAGCCCCATTCACTGCAACCCATTGAGCCCTGCCCTTTAGCCAGTTCTTCACCCAGCACACCGTGAACTTGCTCATCCCACAGTTGGACAACTTGTCCAGAAGGATGTTGTGAGGGGCAGTATCAAAAGCCTTACTAAAATCCAGAAAAACTACATCCACTGCCTTCCCTTCATCCACTAGGCAGGTGACCTTATCATAGAAGGATATCAAATTAGTTAAACAGGACTTTCCCTTTGTGAACCCATGTTGACTGTGCCTGATGAACAAAGGCATTGTTCTTGAAATGCCTTTCAATAGCACCCAGTATGATCTTCTCCATAATTTTTCCAGGAACTGAGGTTGGACTAACAGGTCTGTAGTTCCCTGGTCTATCCTCATGCCCTTCTTGTAAATTGGAATAACATTGGCTAGCTTCCAGTCAGCGGGGACCTCCCCAGACTCCCAAGACCTTTGGTAGATGATCGACAGGGGTCCTGCCATAACATCCTGTCATAGCAGCTCCTTCAGTACCCTGGGATGAATCCCGCCAGGCCCCATGGACTTGTGAACATTCAGCTGGTGCAGCTGGTCCCTTACAATTTCAGTGTCCACAAATGGAAGGTCACTATTCCCCACTTGCAGTCCTCTGACTCAGGGGACCGGGCAGCACAAGGTCTATCAGTATTGTTAAAGACCGAGGCAAAAAAAGCATTGAATGCCTCCGCTTTTTCTTCATCCCTATTAGTCAGATGACCATTTTCAGCATACTTAGATTTCTGTAAGTTCTGCAAAAATAGCAGCTATGTACAGGAGAAAGTAAAAAAAGTCAGGACTTCTATTGAGCATGAAATCTACAGTTAGCCATTTATATGGTTTCCTGGCTAGCAGTAGATGGAAGCAGGCTAGAATACCATCATCTAATACTTTTTTTTTTTTTTTGCAGGAACCGACTCTGTTTATTATTGGAATAGAGTGTCGGGGTACTTATGCTGACAAGAGTGTCAAACAATGTAAGTGTATGCTAGTTGAAATATTCTCCATGAAGTTGATAATGAGAGATTTCCCTGAGGAATGACTAATCATATTAATAAAAATCAATATTCAAACTTTATAAAAATAGTAGTTGAAAACAGGTGAAGTTTCATCACTGTAGACAATGTGCAGCATGTCTTCTCTGTCCTTGTTTTTGTATGGCACAGTCTGTGCTCTGTTTTCATCCCAAATGCTGTGAGCTTCTCCTGCTGCTTTCTGTATGCACAGAACATAGCACAGTTCTCGTATGAAGCCATTATTTTTCTTCTTTTCCCTTGCTCTGCCCCTGTCTTTGTTTCCTTTGTAAAGTATATGTCTTTTTGCTTATCCCCCTCTTTAGTACAATGTATATCGCCTGATGTTGTGCATAAATCTTTCTGTCCTATTGTGTGCCACCCTGTCCCCCTTCTCCGCAGTAAAACATGGAATTGCTTTCTGCCTGCCACTGAATAGTAAAATCTCCTTCTAAATTCAAGTAAGTGACCGGCCCAGAGGTGAACTCACTCTGCATGATTAAATGACTGAGTAGAAGGCAAAGAGTAATTTATTCAGTAACAGCCAACGAATAAGGACCAGAAACACGAAACCCGGGCAGGAACACCACTCCAGGTGAGCAGCTCGG
>NW_009211094.1:0-12901 GCF_000690835.1 Fulmarus glacialis
CCTTGGTGTCTGCAGAGTTGTTGCTCTCATATCTCACTTCTTTCTCCAGCTGCAGTTGCTGTTGCACAGTTTTCCCCGCCCTTCTTAAATATGTTATCACAGAGGTACTACCACTGTCACTGACTGGCTGGGCCTTGGCCAGCAGTGGGTCCGTCTTGGAGCTGGCTGGCATCGGCTCTATCAGATATAGGGGAAGCTTCTAGCAGCTTCTCACAGAAACCACCCCTGTAGCCCCCCCACTACCAAAACCTTGCCACGCAAACCAATATGGCAGCTAATGAATTTTCTAAGTTGAGAGATCACAAAAGAGTAGATTTTAGTTGGGGGGAGAGGGCTAACATTTAATGTTTTGGGACTTTTTAGCTCATATTAAACAAAACTTAACCAATGAATGTATTTAAGCTATCTCTAGAATAAAATCAATTTTTCTGCTGAACTATATTATCTGTAAAGTAAAATCATGTGTTGCATGGTAATGTTGCTGTTTGCCACATTTTTTTTCCTGTTACAAGCGGAGTAAAACTACTGCATTGTCTAGGCTGAGTTTTGGAAAAATCTATTTAAATACTGTTAATTGTCCATTATAAAGAAAGATAGTGGAAAAGATAATTCTTTGTCACTGGCAGTCCACGCTTGCTAGAAGAAACTAGATTATTTGCTCTGTGGTCCATTACAAAGGACTTGCTCAGGCATGCTAAAAGGGACCTTGCACAGTGAAACTTCCTGGTTGCTGTGCTGCATTTTAGCTTCTCTGCTGCTGTATGACTTGATGGCAAGGCCTCTTCCAGCTGGAAGGGTGCTCTACTTAGTTCAACCCTGGCTGTAGCAATGACGTGACAGACCACATGTATCCCCAAAATTTTACTACCAAGCTCTAATGCATCAGAACATAGGTGGTATGTCTAATAAAAGAAGAAGGAAAAAAAAAAAGCGTTGGAGCTTGTGGCCTCTTAGTCAGATGAAAATACTTTTCAAATTGTTTCAACTTCCCTACTATATGTATGCAACTGAAATAGTTACACAGCTTATATCTTTGAGGTGTTTTCATGTGCAATACTGTACTACTTCTTAGAGCTCTGGGTATGCTTTGGATAGCCTCCTACAGATGATTTGAATGGTAATTCAAACACTTGGTGCATGTTTAGATCATGATTGTGACAGAGCTTACTATGCAGTATCTTCATTGACCAGTTTGTCCTTGCTTTGTTTGTGATACATAACTCACAGTAACATTAAAAGAGGTGAGGTTCTGCAACAGATGGCACTGTAGGAAGAGGTAACCCTAACAGAAAAAGGTTTCCCTGTAGTAGAATGTAAACTTAAAAGTTGAAAGTTGGAATCAGCTAGGTAGACTCAACTTCTGGTAGTTCCTAGCATCAGAATGCTTTGCTTTTCAAACTTTTATGTTTTTATAGTACAGGGTTTGGTTTTTTTGAAAAATGGAGTAAGATATCTTAAGATTTGTGGCCCTTATGGTCAGCAACATGGGGATTCCTCTGTCCTGTATGATAATTATTCAGCAAGACAAAGGTCCTGGTTTTCACTAAGTCACTGGAAGACAATTGTGCAGCCCAAAGACTGTAGCTGAGTTCAGAAAGCTTGTGTTTATGCCCCAACTCAGAGCTTCAAAACTCAGGATCCTTCTAACCCTGTAGGTAAAGTCAGTGAGCAGCTAGGCAGAACCTCATCAGCTGTTCAGCCGTGCGTAAGAGTGTTTCAGTTTTGAAAGTGGGCAATAGTTCCACACCTATGCTCAAGCTCACTTTGGATCCAGAGATTACATGCTTCCTTCTCTATCTCCTCTCAGAGCTCACAGAACATGGTGTTCTCGGAGCATGTTTATTGAAGACCTATCAGATGGGCTTTGCACAAAACAAACCAGGGCTACCCCTCCCACTCCTGAGTAATAGCTTAGTGGTTAGAGCATTCCCAAAGAGTGAGGACTCTAGGTTCAGTACCTTTTCTGCCTGAGGTGATTCAAAGTCATGCCTCTTACGTGCCTAGGCTCCCAAGATGAGGGAATTGGACTAGCTTTTGCTCTCATTTCTGAGCCAGTGAGCACCTTAAGGATTGCATGTAAAGCAGGACTAGTGCTGTTGGAAGTGCTGACAGTGTTGTCATCATTAAATAGCTTAACATTTTTGTTTAGGGAGGAGAAGCTGAAATCACCTCAGGCTTATTAATGACTTGAACTTGGCCTCTATCTTGTTTAAGTGCTCTAACCACTGAGGTGAGAGAGCCAGTCTCTGGGCTCGAGGTTGTGGTCTTGTATAGATGCAGGTGCCTTTTGGTGGTGGGCAGAAAGCTCTAGCACAGTGAAAAATGAGACTGAAGATGCACTTCTGTCTTCGGTGCTTCCTGTTGCCTAATTTAGGTGGCTTCCAACTTGATTTGCAGGCTTTTGTGAATGCTAGTTAAGGTGCATTACCCTCCTCAATTTTTATATAACTATAATAAGTATAACTTTTGTGTCCCTTGGTGATAGGCTGAAGTGTGATCTTTGCTAAGAGATTCAGGCACTGAGGAAGTGGTGTTGTCTTGAGCATCATTGGACTTGTCTCTACAGTGTAAAATTTGACCTTCCACTAAGATACTTCTTCCTTTAAATACCATTTAAAGGCTTCTATGCTAGATAACTAAACTGCCTTTGTTGTGTTCCTGTGGTGAGAACGAACATGAAACTTCCAGCTCACAAGCATTTGAAAAGGCAGTTGAAAGTGGAGATGTTTCGTCATTTGTTTCTTGCACCTGTTTGTAGTACACAGTCTGTCCATAATACATACGGACAATTTTTCTTTTTTTTCCCTCGTACAAGTAAGCATGTTTTTCTTCAGTGAGGGTCCTTTTTGAAGGCTTGAGAGCTTTTCTCTTCCCAGTAGATCTCCGGACTTCTTCCACTTCATACCCGTCACACTTGAGGGCACTGTAAGTGCATTCTTCCTTTATACTTGAATGGCTCTACAAGCTCTTAGTGGAAGTTTGAACCCGAACTGGGTGTCTCTTAAATAAAGAGAAAACTCACAAAAAAAATTCATCTTTAGTTTTGGAGAAAAATATTCTGATCTAGAAGTTTCCATTAAAGGAAAAGAACAGTTCTTTAAAATATCAGTGTTGTTTGTATAAGACTTTGTAGTACAGTTTGGTACCTGGAAAGGAAATAATTGGTCTCAGGTGGACTTGCAAGTTGCTCTCAAAACCGAAGTGCAGCAAGATGTGTGTAACCTGCACTACTGCAGCTAAGTGGCTGAAGTAGGGTTACAGAACCAGCAGGACAGTCTGGAGGAAGTGCAAAATAGTGTCAACAAATACTGTACACTGCGCTGAGTTTAATACAGGGTGAAGCTTAAATTCTTCTTGAAGAGAAAGATGTTCTTTTGTTGCTTTTTAAGTTTTCCCATGCCAAGCTTTTTCACTTGACTGTACTATACAGGAACTAGATCATTACCATTAAAAGAACCTGAAGTTCTTCCAAGTTTATATTCAGGCCAAATGAAGTAAGCCTCTAGCAAACATGCAACTAGATGACATAATAGCATATATTAAATGTGCAGAGGCCTTTTTGTTTCCCCATCCCCTAATTATATCAAACAATAGGAGATGAAATACATGCCTCTTTAGTGACACTGTGCTTCAACTCTGTTTAATAGAACTTCATTCAAACATAGATCTGTTTGCAGTTGAATCTTGTTCATAGTGGATGGCCACAAGCATCCTGAAACGCCAGAGGTTCTGTGAACAGTGCTGTGAAAATCTGCAACCTGAAGAGCAACTGAGTCTTTCTCTGTGACTGAACTCACAGGGTACGCTGCAATACTTCCCTTCATACTCAGGCCTTCTGATTTTAGGGTAACTTCACATGACTGCATGTGAACTAAATTACCATGAACTTCTGAGTAGCTCAATCTGTAAAAACTGACTTCTAGTTTGCTGCGTAAAACATGTCAAGCAGGGAGTGTACTGTCAGTTGTTGTGGCTGAAGTGACAAGATTTAACTCACAAGACACTGGTAAATTGATTGTTTGCAGTTGTGTGAACTTATTCTGGTAACAGCTCTTATTAATGTTTACTTTGCCTTCTGTGTTAAAGCATGCCTGCATACTAAGGCATATATTCCATCACATTCAAAAATTTTTCTTAAAAGATTTTGAAAAGGAAGGAAATGTAGCAAATGCCAAACATCAAGTGGTGCTGTAGACAATTATTGGTTTAATCTATTGGCAATAGATTAAAGAAGATGGCAGATGATGGCCACTTCTTTCGCTGTTTTCCCACAAGACTGGGCTAGTAGTTTCCCCCCACCTCCCCCAAGTGACATGAATTAGTTACACGATTCCTGGGGTGACTGTTTAGTGACTTCCTAGTTGTTAAAAGCTTTTATGAATGTCAGAAGCCTAGAGTTGTAAATATGGAACTTCAAAATGGTGTGGGTTTTTTTTTTTTGTTTCTGGAATAGCTAGCATAAAACTGAACATTAGCTCATTGTCAGGTTAGCAGGCTTCCTTTGCAGTGATTCCTTCCCTCTTCTGTGAAATTTTAATCTTCAGAATATCAAGTGGAGAAACAAGCAACCAAAACAAAGGAAAACAAAACCGTTAGCTTTCCTTTTAGGATTAAGTTATCAGTGTCCTTGAAAGGAGGACTCCATTCAGTTCTTTATTGTGGATTATTATACCTAGTGTGTGGAACCAGGCAAAGCAGTAGTTTGTGCAAAGGGGAATCTAGTGAGACTGTGCTTGTGTAATGATCCACTGCTAGTGTTTGATTTCTCCCTGCTGAAAGTCTGGGAATCTCCCCAGCCTAAACGATGTATGTATATTAAATTAATCTATCCCACAGTGGCTTGTTCCATTGTGGGCCTAAGATCTTACTCAGCCAGGCCTTTTGGGTTATTAGACCCAGTTGGTTGGGAAAAGGGTGATTTATAGAGGCTCGAGTGAGTATAGTTAGACCTGCACCTGGACCAAACAGAGTCCAGGAAATAGCAGAGATTTCTGTAAAGTAGTAAAGAAAGAGTAACAAGCTATTTGGGCTCCTACAGTTTACGTTGTCCAAGTGCTGGTTTGTGAGCTTTAACTTTTAGAAGAACTACGTTGTAAGCTGAAGAGGAAAATGGACACTTAACTCTGGCATTAGGCTTTCATGGAATGAGGAGATGGTCCAAGTTCTAACAATCCCATTGCTTCTAGTCATTTATTTTCTTCCTTCTTAGGGTAGAAGAATTTGATATGTGGTTTTCAGTTAATGACAGTCTAGCAGTTTGCACCTCTGGCTCAAGATCCAGCCTCTTGGAGGACAGAAGCTTTTGGGCTCGCTGCTTCAGGTGAGTTTGGAGCCAGGTAGAGCCTTGTCCAGCTGTGCTGGTGGAGCTGTGCTCAGAATTGAGCAGGGGTTGTAATGCATGCTACTTGCTTTCTTCTGTGAAGATAGAGCTGAAGCAAGAGATGAACTCTAGTTACCGTTTCTGGAGTGGGAAAGAGAGAGGTGTAGGTTGGTGAGGGGGATCAACACAGTAGCTTGTGAAGTTAGGAAGATTTTTTTGAAGCGTGTTAAGTGTTACCTCCCCTTCACTGGTACACTTAGGGAAAGGAAAATTCCATATTCCGTAAAGTTTGTGAGAACGTAAAGCTTTGAGAACATATTCAAAACTAAGTAATATTTTTCAGTAAGTTAGAGCTTTGTGTGGGTGTTTATATGGGGCATAGGGAAAAGTATGAGGAAAAAGTATAGCTAATAGTAACGTAGTAGATGTTGCTTTAGAATTTAGGCACCTCTGGCTGCTTGTTTGGTGTTCTTGTCCTTGAAAAGTGTCCTGTGGAATATGCAGATTTCTGTAGAAGAAGTTTTAGAAACCTTTTTGCCTGTTTTAGCCTTTTAATAGTCTGATTACCAAATGGCAGGGAGAAAGAAGTTCATTCAGTGTTGGATTGTTGAGACAACCAAGTAGTGAATCATAACCGTAATGCCTATTTTGTACTAACTGCCAAATAAAATCATATTATTGGAATGAAGTAGCATATATCCTGTTAAGGCACAAGAATACTTGGCAGTTAGCAATCAATCATTTCACTAAGCTCTATAGCCAGTGATCGTAAGGGAAGAGTGGAACCTGCAAATGTTAGACTGGCAGAATCTGGAAATGAAAGCAACGTGAATGGTAAAATCCATTCAATAAATGTCTTTATGCCTAGGCTAACTACAGATTTTTAACTGTAGCATTTTTGTGCAAATTCTCTTAATTAAACTTGCAGTGTATTATTGTTGTAGCCTTTTTTACACTTTTTCTACACCATCGAACTCATCAATGTTTTCCCTATTCATTTTCTTTGAGGTAGACCATCTCTCTTGTCTGAGTTGCAGATTTCATTTTCTGTCTCAGCTGTCTGTGCATAGATCAAGTTCATGTCTGCGCTTGATGACTACCATAGTTAGCATATCCTAAACTGAACTCCTTTCAGCCTTTCCCTTCCCTAGTCTCTCATCAAGTCTTCATTGCTCTTGCTTATAACTTTGCCATCATCTTACTATTTTCCTACAGTATCTCATGCTGCCAACTGATGTGTCATGAAATCAACACATTGGTTTTTAAATACCTGTTCAGTTCCACTGGTACTTATTACATGAAGCTATTGATTTCTGTATTGACTGTATAGACAGGATCTGTCTAACTTTGTGCGCCTATAAAGCACATACCATACTGGGCCTATATAAATAACAGTCCTTCCAGATTGCACATGCTTGTATCACGCAGGATCGGGGCTGCAGTAATGCATCCCTTTGACGCACGATAGCATAATGGAAGAAGGTACTGCTGAGGCAGGACGTGGGGGTGAGGGGGGTGAGGAAATAAAGCAAATTATGTTTAAGTCTCTGAAATCCCAAATGAAAGAAAAACTGTCAGCCTGTGGGAAGTCATAATGTAGTGTTGCAGCTCCTTGACATATGACAACTTAGCAGCATCTGCATAAATCTAAGATACAGCTCTAAGAGCTGAAAGCAGGTGAATGTAGTAGTATATGTATTTTTTTTTTCCTTCTAGGTTACTTTGACATGTCTTTTTCAAGATGCTTGTGCAGAGGCTTTTGCTCTATTTTTCCACTGCTTACTGGTGAATCAAAAGAAAACTCCTTGGTAGCATGACTGAACTGTGTATTGTGTTACTATTAGAATATTATTCAAAATTTTTAGTTTGGGTCTGTCTGAACACAGAAGATGACAATCCCTGTTCTGGAATTCTTCTTAAAGGTGCTGTATTTCTCTAACAATCTTAAAACTGATTTAAAGATTAAAATCTTCTCTAAAATGAAACTTATGAAGCAATTTAAACTGTACAAATAGACAATTCTCTAATAAAATAATTTTGGTTTCTTCCTAAGAGATGAATACTGAGATTGTGGTTGTTTGTTGTTCAGTCATTGTATTTGCAAAGTTTTACAGTGAATCTATGAACTTGTCAGCTTCAAATTCTGCTAGTCAAAGCTATTGTAGGTAGCTCTTAAGATCATATCTTAACTTCTGAAGCCTTTGCCAACTTGGTGTTACATTCACATTCATGTGTCCTTCTGTTGAAAGGTACTTTATATGTTGGTTTGTTTTAAGGAGGGGATGGAAATACAATCGAGACTTTGATCTCTCAAGGACTTGGCACGTGAGTGTTCTCTCTGATTTCTCAAGACTCCTTACTAAGAAATCTTCCTCTGGCATTTCTCTCCAAAATGTACCTTCTGCTTTTTTAGTAATATTGAAACGGGCATAACAGTTCTGGGACTGGCCTGGGAGTACAGATGAGTTCTGTTCCTGGCCTTGCCACTCTCTGATTTGCTGTGTGGTCTTGGATGAGTTATAGCCCCATTTCAGTTTGCTTATCTGTAAAATGGAAATAATGCTCATGGAACTTTACAGTAATTTTAAGTTATGTGAAAAGCTGCTAGGATAAGGTTATAGAGATATGTTTGGTTGAAGTTGCAATACTTCCAGTTAACTTTTATACACTACTGCACTTCAGAAAACTCCTATAGCGTAACATATTAATATGAAGAAAATTATCTATAGATGGAATATGGTGGAAATTATCTCACCTAAGAGATGTAATAATTTCTTTTGATACTGTGAACAGGCAACCTACAGTGCTTCTATTTGCCATTTCACTTTTAATTTGCTTAATTCCGAAGTGGCTAAACATGTTCCAACTTTCAAAGAAACTGCATTTAAGTTGGGGGAGAGAGATAGAGCATGACTAATAGAAGGAGCTGAAAATAACCATTTTACAGTCTTTGCATCCACACATGCTTGCATTTTCCTTCCTTAGAATCCTAAAACATTTGAATTTGGGGGTAGGGTAGATATTCTCATCAAGACACTGAGCTTTTTTGGCTGGCCATTAAAATGTAGCTAGTTTTGAGAAAGCTGTTTAGCAGAACACAGCAGTGCTGTATGTCAGTATACAAAGAACAACATACTGAAAGTATAAGGGAAAGCAGGATTCGGCCAAACTGGGATCTGGCCAGAAAGCTTGGGCTTAACTTAAGTCAAGAATGGTGTTTGAAAACAAAACAAAAAAACCCCATTGCTTGTCTCAGTATGTTTGCCAGTCTCTTCAGCTTAGAAATCGGTAATGGGCTTTATTGTAAAGCATTCCTTTAAAATGGTGACCTTTGGAGCCAGGCTAGGTTGGCATAGCTTATGCTAGCACAACCTCAGCACAATTGCAAGATAAGCAAGGCTTGTATGTTAGGCCTTTGTATATTTGAAGGGCATAGTCTAATAAACATATTCTGCTTGCATATTACGTCTCCTGCCATCTTACAAGTCGTATTGCGAAGTAGGGCTAGCAGGAGGAAGAAAGGTGGAGAATGCCATCATGTTGAAATCTGCTATGATGGCGAGGCTGACCTTCTGAAAGCTGTAAAATGAAGCTGTGTTAGGCCATACCTTTTCTGGAAGGTAGATACAAAATAATAGTAAGTTTCTGCAGCTGCTTGCAGAAGTTCCAGTGTTCAGTCTGAGAATGGGAGGACAAATCTAAGCCATGTTTTCACTTATGTAAATGTTTTCTCTTATGAAATTCACATGTACTTAATGTAGGGTGCTAGGCTGATCACTGCAGCTGTTTAAAATAGAAAAGCAGATGGAACAAATAGAAAGATTTACCACACAGCTTGATCTCTTCCCCTGAAGCAGCCATTCATCATCAGCAAAACAGACAAACAGCAAAAACGAGTTTCCCTTCAGAGCTGCGATTGGGCTTGGAGAGGTGGCAGAGCTGCACAACAGCCTCAGGATTGGCCAGGCGGGAACACACCTCTGGAATCTGTTTACTTCCTAAAAATAAGATAAAATCTTTTACATTTTGTCTAGCGATCTTTTATCTTGCATTTAATATCCAAATATACTTGAGCAAAGACAGTTAACCTCTTTGGAACGGCTGTAATGTTTGAGCTAAATGAGTGGAATGAATTCAGTTGGGTGTTTTTTTCCTTTTTTTTTTTTTTTTGTCTCCTGACTACAATGAGGGGTCTGTGTGTTGTCTAGATCTGTTGTTTGTGTTTTTCTGGGTGGGTATATATGATATTGAAGAACTTTCTTGCATCTTAACTAGAGCTGAAAGTTGTTTTTCAGATTTTATAATGCACTGACTTCAGCTTATACTGAAAGCAGTTATTCTTTTAAAGCTGTTTTTATATCTGCTCTGTAAAATTTTGTTTACACTTGCAATAATGTCTTCCATTGTTTTTGTAAATATCATACCATTAGTGAGCTATGGCTTCTTTTTTTCATTTAAATCAATTTAAATAGATCTGGAATTTTCTTGGATTTTTTTTGAAAGTTAAGGACTTAAAATATTGTGAAGTCCTATGTAAAATAACTTCAGACCATAACTGAATGAGAGATTTGATCAGCTGCAGTGAATGTTCCAGCTGAGTAAGTATCTGGCATAACTGAATACATCAGAACTCATTAACCTACTTCCTCTCAAAAAAAAAATCCAAGGGAAGAAAATTATATGGAAAATATATATGACTTTTGTTGTGGTTAAAATGAGATGCATACAGAACCAGAAGGCTGTGAAGAGCTAGTTTGTAAAGCAGGAACTCGTGGTTTTTTTATCAGGTAACAAGGGTTTGGACAAGCACTAAATACAGGAATATTGACTATAAGGGTTATTGCCTTCAGGAAGAAGAGGCAAAGATACATACGAGAATGAGAAGGGAAACGGATCGGAGGGAAGATTAAAGGCAAGAGAAGCTGACTACCAGAAAGCTCTTTAAACCCAAGTTCAGCTTTTTTTTCCCCTGAATAATTGTTTTTGCTTCTGGTATGTTTAAATATGGATAAGGTCAGTAGTTGGTAATACTTAAATTGCCAATCAGCTTTTGATTAAGCACCTATATTTTACTTATCTATATAGAATTAATGTTTCAAGATTTTCAAAAGACTAGCCTTGCTACATTATTGGTGTTGCTTAACCAACATTAAACATTCCATTCTTAAATCTTTGCACCTTCGGTGATGGTTTTATAAACTTTCACATTATCCCATTAAAATTTCTTGCTGTTTGGAGTGAAGTGATGTGGAAATAACACCTGGACTTATGGAGGAATTACTAGCAAAAGATATTTTAAATTCTCTGATGCACAAGTCTCTTTATTTTGTTTGTTTAAATTCTTAACCCAGAAAAGTGGCTGAGAAAAGCCTTCCTCAGAAGGTTTAAAAAAAAAAAAAAAAAAAAAAAAAAATTGTAATTCAACTGCTCCAAATTGGGGAGTGGAATGGGAATGGTATTGTTGATCTCTAAATTTTTTTTGTTAGCTATAAAGTATATAACAAGCAAAGGTGGCTTTTGCCATAGAGAAAACCTTTTTCCTGTTGGATAGGAATGGGAGAGCTAGCAACCTCATTTCTTGTATGTTCACTTTAATAACTGGTGATATTTTAAGGAGCTGATGCTTCTGGCATGAATGAGAGACTGTGTCCTCCTTTCTGCAAAAGGACCCAGTGAACAGCCATGAACTCACCTGTATCCACAGCCCTGGGGAAGACTTTCCAGCTCATGTGCCTTGTATGCTGTGTATTAGCTCTCAGTAAAAGCAACCAGCACTGTTAAAGCCTTAATTCTCCTATGTAGCTTAACTTAAAATCTTACTGTGATTTAAGACTTCTGTAGTGTTTCTCATGGAGAAAGTAGATCAGTCTTGTATACTTGATTAAATACTGTATGTTCACGTTTGCTGCAGTAGCTGCTGTAGTGACAAGGTAAATGCAAAAGGAACAGGGCAAGAAAATATTGATAGGTAATGCTTTAGTTTGAAACTTATTTTCTTTAGGGGATCTTATCATCCACTAGAAAGGAGTAGTGCTTGTTGGAGAGTTTGTTGACTGTTCTCTCTGCACAGTTGTGGTTTTACTGTTTGAAGATGCTGCTGTTTCCCTAAATTTGACCTAAGTGCAACATTGCCCCACGAAACTCTAGCCAACTCAAATTCATTACTTTGATATCAGAGAAATTATGCCATTTTTAAAGCCAGAAGTGGAAGGCTGTGTTAAATTACTTGGGTTTTTTTTTTTACTTTTGGTAAGATTTTGAGAGATTGAATTGCTGAGAGATTTGGCTTCTGTTCTCATCTCAGCCTCAAAAAGCCTGGACCAATTTTCACCTTCAGAGGTGAATATATTACTAAAATAATATTTTACAATTCTTGGAAGAATTGGTAAAGGAAGAGGTTAGTTTTAGTAATTGTGGGTGATAGGTATCTAGAGATGCTGATAGGAAAGAGCTTAGTATTGGTTTGTTCGTTTTTTTTTTTCCCTCAGGGAGGCTGTCACCTCACATTTGACCTAAACAGTGAAACATCTGTCTCTTTTTAACAACAAAACTTCATCGTTTTTTTATTTTTGATTTGTAGAGCAGTCCTGGATTTTGTCAGATCACCAATTATTTCCAACACTTAAAAGATGCACAAGGCTTAGCATTGTAAAAGGAGCCCTTAGATTGCAAAAGGCTCAAAACCCAAGACTGTGATTGAAAACTGTATTTCTGAGGCATAGGGGGGACTTCGGAAGCGTAGAGTTACTCATTTTTCAGGTGAGTGTTTCTAGATTATGAATTAAATGCCCATAGGGAAACACGTATGTTCAAGGACATTTTCACCTGTTCTTTTCCCCCCTTAAGAGTAAAAAAGAACACATCAAGCTTGCTTCTAATTTAAAAAATAAATCAAAAGTTACATGAAAAGAAAATATTACACATATAGCCCTCATCCTGGGAGAAGGATTAGAGAGGAATATGGATTACTAGTAGCTAAATTTCATGACACTTTGCATACTGCTGTAAGGCACTGATGTGTTGGTAATGGCAAAAAAAAATCCTACACAAAGCAGAACTGAAAATCTGTGTAGAAATGGTTTAGCACCCTTGTTTGAGTCAGGTCAGTCTGGAATTAACCATTGGTATGAGTTTTATAGTTCCATTTGCATATGCACCATTCAAATAATAATAAAAAATTCCCAAGAAATATACTTCAGATCTTAGCGATGCCCATTAGATGCAAGGAAACAAGGAATTATTTAAATTTGTTTTACTGTAGTATAAGAAAATTCTTTTAAGTCTTACATTTTAATGTAGATCAATATGAATAAATGGTAGAGTGGTTTGGTTTTGAAGCTGTTGAGTCGGCTGTGGAGAAAGTTTTGTTCCTCAGTCTGATCTGTTAGTCCATTCTTGGCTCCCAGTAACCTCCCAAAACAGTGAGACTTAGAGAAATAAGTTGTAGGTTTTATTTATTGCCTTCTGGTTCTTCAGCCTGTAGGGTTCTGCTTCTGCTTGAGGGTAGGAAGGCTCTACAGAGGGATCTGGACAGCCTGGATCAATGGGCCAGGGCCAACTGTATGAGGCTCAACAAGGCCA
>NW_009211095.1:0-10535 GCF_000690835.1 Fulmarus glacialis
GTAAAACCTTTGCTTTTCTCTTCAAGGAGGTTCTTGGTAATAAACGTATACTTTGTATCCGATTTATTTGTGAAACTGTTTCTGAAGCGCCGGAATTGGCTTACAGAAATTAAGTTGGTAACAGCAGAAAGAAATACTAATTAAGGAAAACGATTGGTGCTGTTTCTTGTGTTTAAATTTACGTTACATAAAAGCCCAGCAAACTGCCATCTTCTCCAAACATGCCTTCGCAGGGTTGCGAATTAGGTAGTCATATATTACCAGTATATTTAGCTATAGCAAGTACATGCTGCTGTCGAGTTTACTTGATGTGTGTGCGTGGGAAGGAACCAATGCGATTAAAAACTGGTTCCAGCTTCTCTGAATTGGAAAGTGAGGGGTATTGTAATTTCAGTTCTCGGAGGCGTTTTTTGGGTGGAAAGAATGGTTTCTAGTGCTTCTGAACTTAAATTAGTGAAGTGTTGCCTTAATTAGTTCTCAGGTTCTTACAGTACTTCTGGTCCTGCCTGTAATTTTGCCAGGCAGTAACAGAATATCATTAAAAAGACTCCGATTGCTTTCCTGAGGCTTCTAAACAGTGAAGTATCATTAGTGAAATTAATGGTACTTACAGGACTTGCATTTAATCTTCGGTTCCGTCATGGGGAAAGGTGGAAATTAAGACAGCTTTTAGCGCTGTTCCTTGTGAAATAAGACCTTACATTCTTACTTGCCTTTCTCCACTTCCCCCCCCGCCCCCAATAAACAGAGAATCTTATAGGATTTGTTGGGAGACAAAACCAAATGAAGTTCTAAAATATTCAGAAACCAACTTCTGGGGTGGACTTTGCATTATCTCAAACACTCAGTTTTGCCTTAAAGCAGATGGCTCTCCATTTATCTTTTCTAGGGCTGCATTAAGTTTTCATTTTTTGAACATTCGCGTGTGAGAGCTGATCTAAAATTCAAGTAGTAGACATGCATGAGCTAAAGAGAATTGGGGAGAGAAGCACTTCAAATCTCAATTCAGAAATAAATTGAGTATTGCAAATGTTAAAGCAGAAGAGGGGGAAAAGTACCATTAATATCCCCTCTCCCCATTACTCATTTCCTACATCAGGTCTCTCACTAAGCTTGAAGGTTTTGCAATTGTGACAGGCTGGGAATAGTCACAGCATTGCAGTTTGGTCTCTCTTTTGTAGTTGCAGGAAGCTTTTGTCAGCTCTTTTCCTCGGAGTGACAAGAAAGTGAAGAAAAATGATTAAAAGAAAAGATAATTTTGGTCTTACTCTCAGAGCATGAATATTTTTGGGCATAGTCAAATTGTTAACCTTGGCCTCAGGGGCTTCTCAGCAAGATTGCCGGAAACTCCTTTCTTACGTGGAGGTAACTGGCTGCAGTAGCTTCCAGCTCAGCGTGTTGGAACAGGAATTACTCTCAAGCTATCAGATGAGTTGAGAGGCTGGCAGGAAAGGGCACAAATGCTTGGGCTTATAGAGCTGCTTACGTGTGTATTTATGGCTTGTACATTGGCTGTTCCCTGTTGTTTTCTCATTAATTTTTCCAACCCCCTAGCTGTGGCCAAAGATGAGAGGAATGGCAACCCGGATTCAACCAGTGAGTAGCTGGCAGGGGCCCCTCCACCGTCCGCTAATCCCGGGCTGTTTCTCCTGTCTCCTTTAACAAGGTGTGAGTCAGCCCTCATGGATCTTTGCCTTCCTCACTGTGGGAACTGGGGAGATGCCATAGCTCCTCTGTGCAGCGTCTATGTAATGCTTCCTTAGTTGCGATCAGGTTTAGAGATTGCATTGAGCGAAGAGTGTGAAGAGCATCTCTGGAAGCGGTGAAGGGGATATTTTGAGAGAGGACAGATTAGCTAATAAGGAGTTAATGGTGAGTATAAATATCTGACAAAGTGGTGGATGTGTATGTGATACCTTAAATAGTAGAAACATTTGGATAATACAGGTATCGGAGGAAACTCTAGAATGGTGCGGGGAGATGTGACCTTGTTCTGTGCACTAATGTAGTGCTTTTCCTAACAAGTATTCCACAGTGTGGAGTTTTGCATGCCTCTAAAAGGGGTGCACCTGAGCCTGACACTGAATCTGACTTATATGTAGTTGGATCAGGTGATTTCTCTGTGTGTAATTTTGTGAGTGTGGTAAAAACACGGTACTGGTTTGGTTAGTCTAGGTTCAGGATTGCACAAGCACTTTTTGCTCCCAGATCTGAACTCATATTGGAAGTAGTAGAATTGTACTTTACGAAACTGTGTCAGAGCTCCTTGCCTTGCTGGAGCTCTGTACGGTTCCAGCTTTGGAGACTTTGTTATGGCATATTTGAGAACTTGATGAACTGCTGTGGTTAATGGAAAGTTGCACAGCAGTAGATGGCTTGTTTGGGATGTTTTCCTCTGTGATGTCCTTTTATTAGAGGACATGATGACTGTTGTCTTCCTACCCTAAAAATAAGGGGCGGAGGTGAGAAACTTTGTTGGTTTGGAAATGTTCTGGTGTCTGAAAGTTGTTGTTCTTATCTTCTTCCTCTTACTTCACAGTAAGTTTGGGCTGTTAGAAAGATAATAGGATATTCAGAAAGGATATTTCAAATTCTAATGAGAAGGATTGCAATTCCTCAAAAGAAACCAGTGGCTCCCTTCCCACACTTCCCAGTATTTTTTGACGTTTAAGTGTTCTAGATCAAAAAGAGTACTTAATCTGGAGCTTGCAGCAATGCTTTGTAAGATAAAATCTGGGTTGGAAAAGCAGAGTATGTTTCAAGAAATAACTAGAAGAATGTTCTGCAAGTATTGTTTTTTAAATTACTTTTTTAAATTCAGGTTTTATGTATGCAGATAAAAAGAGCTGAGGCCTGTTAATGAACAAATGTTCCTAAGACCTCAACCAGGGACTGAATTTGCAACTCCATATTGTTTTTCCCTTCTGGAAACTGTTAGTGTTTACTTAGAATAATTGTAGTGTCGAGGAGTTTATTCTATTTTTGAAGCTTCACTGCCTATGATGAATGTCTATGTAGATAGAGGGGACTGTAGAATAGTTGCCTACATTGTCAGTTCACAACTTACTGTGTGCTTTTTCCTTAGGCAGAGGTTATTTGCTATGTACTGCTCTTGCTATTTTTGCTTTAAAGGCTGCTTTCCCCCATAGTTTTGTCTTTGGGTGGGAAGACATTTAACTGTACTCCCTTCTGAGAAGAATGACCTGCTTTTCAAAACAGGGTCCTGGGCAGTTGTTGTACATGATGGACTCTATTCTAGAAAAATACGGGTGGATATGTGTGGTTGATATGGAACTTATTACAGGTATACAGTATGTTCCACAGAGGTCTGGCAAAAGAGACAAAAATGAAAAGATTAGGGTCACAGAGCATTTGTTCCTATCTGAGCCCTAATAAGTTTTGCCGTAATGATTATCTTGTACCTGTGTCATATTATTCCAGTTTTGTTCTCTTTCAAAGGAGTTTCAGCTTCCTGAATATAATGCAGTCTTTCCTCATTCTTTGACCAGAGCTGCTTGACAGCTTGTAGGGCCAAAAAGAGGCCCTGGAGAAATCACTGTATAGTTTAACAGCAGAGACGTTTGTTTGGGGAGTGGTTAAATGTAGAATAATAAGCAAAAATAGGTTAATAGAAAAATCGTGTTAGTGTCTGTTGTTTGAAGGGCAGAACACTTGATATGTCCTGTGAACAATACCAAGCTCTACGTGATCAAATTCCATGACTAGTGTCTTGCAGCATTTTTCTGTTGGCTTTCATCAAATAAAAGATTAATGCCTGCTTGTCTGCAAGTATCTAACAGGTTTCTCGAGCTCAAAAATGTTTTGTATTTCTGACTTTTATACTGATGGGAAAGATGGCAACTGGTTAATGGAAAAAGATAGACAAGTCGTGAATCTGAGAACTTTTTCTGTACCTGTGAAGAGATCTGCTTGCCTCTGGGATTCAGGATGGTCATTTTATTACAGAGGCAGCAATGCCAAAACCAGGATTTTATTTCTACGGTAATCTAACCAAAAAAGAAATAAAGCAAACCTGGCAGTCTCATGTTTATTATTAAATCTCTTGTATAAGAAGGATTTGCCCTTAAGGTTCAGAACACTGCATGGAAATTTGGGATATTAAATCTCAAGAGCTATGAATTATATCAAGATACACAAATGGCTATAATACAGCTCTAGCCTTGGGGGAAAGTTTGTAAGGGGTGCCAATGTCATTCTGTTAGATCAGCTAATCTTCTGGGAGCAAGCTTGCATGTCTGTCTTCTTCCCTCACACCCACCCCAACCATAGCAGTTCATCTGCTAGGTGATGCTCCTTTTCTCTGAGCCTTGCATACTTCTTTAGATCATTATGGCTACAGTCCTACTACCACTGTGGCCTTGGAAAGGTATTCTGCGAGTTGGCTTTCAAAGACCTATTTGTATAAGGAAGGTGTAGAGCTAAGCTGCTAGCATGGGTGGACTTGGCTCACATCTGTTAGTGAATTAGGAATAACTAGGATTCTAGTACTGAAGAGCTTTAGACCAATCTTATGGTGATGATACAGAAATTCAATCACCCACCTACTCCTTTCAGCCTTGTTAAGACTATTGTCTCTTTTTGTCAAGAAAAATATTTTCTTCAGATTTGATCTTGGTTTTCTTCCAACAGAATGTCTTTCTAACTCAGAAGGTGTGCTGCCGAATGCCGTGGCTGAACACTTTCATGATTCTTTGTTATAAACGTTTTCTAGAATGTTGATATTTTGAAGTTACCATTCTTTGCTTGCAGACCACACATTGGAAAGTTTTATTTGGAGGCTGAGATCTTGCCAGATTTTTCAAAAGGGAAAAATTGTACAAAAAAGTTACATCTTTCATTAAAGATAGGTCTACTGTATTCTTCCCCTCCCGCCTGATTTCTAATTGTTCACAAAACTACTCTGAACAGATCTATACTAGATAGTACTTATAGCAAAGTGCAGTGTCTTGCAAGAGCCTTGTACATACTGACCTCCAAGACATGACTGCTGCCCTCTCCCCCCCGATTTCTATCCTTTTTCTCATGTGTTAATATGACAATTCTGAAAATCGGTATTTTGTGCAGTTCGTCCTCAGGTCTTTTCTTTTTGGTCTGTTTTGCCCATCACATATAATAGAGAAGTACAGCCTGACTTGCATGATTGGAAGGCCATGTTAGCACATCTTTGAAGAGCAGGAAGATGCTATTACTTGACTATCTACATTACTTTTATAGAATGGCTTCCTTTTATCATGTGAAGGATTCTTGATACAAAAAGAAGTAGTTAGGACTGTGACCATGTTTCATGTGTTTACCAATTCTTTGTATTCCCCTTGAAGAGAAGGCTTTGAATACTACTTTAAGGGTGTCTTACAAATGGAATGGTGGAAAAATAGTCTTTTTGGTTTTTTTAAGGTCAAACCAGTTCCTTATCTCTTATACCATTCATGCACGCTGTCATGGTAGCTGAGGAGGTGACACAGAGAGGCAGGAACATACAGTGTTGGACAGGGAGGAATGGTAGTATCGGAAGCTTTTACAGTTTTATCCAGTAAAACACAGTCTAAAACATGAATGTGCACAGTAGCATTTCAGATCCTCACGCTGTTCCCTGCTCACTTAAAACCTTCCTTCTCTTCCCATGAGAATTTATTTCTTGTGGTTCTGCCAAGCTTGTTGCATCACCAGTAGGATGGTATTGTGCTATCGCTTCTTGACTGAAGTGACTCCAGTGGCTTTCATTAAATAGGAAGAATGCATCACCTTATTGGGGTATGTGTTCAGAAGCACCTGATACTGAAAAATTTTAAGATGACTTTTAAAGAAAAAAAGCTAGCGAATAACAAAAGTAGATTACAAGTGTGCCTTTGTAAGGAGTACTGTAACAAACATGGTTGGGGAACCTGCTAGTATTTTTTTAGCTATTTAAGGGCTATATTCAGTATTTCCCAAGGGAAAAATAATTCAGAAATTTTGAATTGGACCACAAATATTTTCATTCCTGCCCATTCTTTTGTATTGCATGCTGGCATGATACTTTGAACACAAAAATATAAGTGAGTGTGCATGTACAGGGTCTGTCTGGCATGGTGAATCTGCCACAGGTGCAGATCTGTCTGTCTTCACTGTGTGGACCGTACATAAGGGTGAGTCTGGCATGTCAAAATACATCCAAAAGGTTTCAGTCATGTCTTGGAGGTCAGTATGTACAACATGAGTTGCAGTGACATGCTGCACTTTGCTGTAAATGTTATCTAGTATAGATCTGTTCAGAGTAGTTTTGCGAACGAGTTGCTGTGTGGTTTGGGAGAGGCCTCTGCGTAACTGCTTCATTTGTGGTGTTCATTTGGATCGTAAGAATAAAATGAACCTTCATCTAGCAATTAAAATGTATTGCACTATTAATCTAGAATGCACAGAAGACTTTAGCATTGTAATCTTATGCTCAAATATAGCAAATTGTTTTCACAAAAGGGTTTCAGTGCTTCTTTGATAGAAGAGGAGTTAATCATGTGACGGAAAGTGTGGCAACTAGGAAAACTGGGAGAAAAGGGTGGGTAGAGAGGGCTGGAGGGGAGGAGGGTTTTGGGCAGAGCTTTGGAATCCCTGAGGGGAAAAAAGGGAGAAAATGCAGAGGCTGCTTGCTGACTTACACTGTTTTCCTGACTTGTCAGAGGAGTTCTTGCTCTCTAATTTCTTTAGCCCTCTCCTGCCTTCCAGCTCTTTGGTGTGAAGCACAGTGAGGAAGGGCTCATCTGCTGGCTTTCGGAAGGGTGAGAGCTGTGGGAGGAGGGACTGTTGATTAGCCCTGAGCAAGGAGCAAGCTGTGCAGGGGTGGTGGGGATGCCAGGTGTGAAGACAGCTCTTGGGAGGAGAGCAGGTGAGCTGCTCCATCTTTCCTCGCAAGAGAGCGGCAGCAGGTATGGTAGGTTGGGTGGTGAGGGGAGGGAGTGGAGATGGCATCGGGGCGGTGTTGCACCTGCTGTGAGGTGAGTGCTTAGCAGTGAAGTGTGTTTCAGAAGGCAGGTCTGTGTACACGTCGAGGCCTGCCTGCCTGCCTTTTTCCTTCACAGAGGATGGCTATGGTCTTGTTCATTGCTGTTGTGGTTTTTACAAATGACTTCTGAAGTCATGGATGCCCTCCTCACACACAGACTTCTCTTGAATAGTTTTGAGGACTTGTAAGAATTTTTTAACTGGCCAATGTACTGAAAATAGAAATGCAGATAAAGCTTGCACTCTACAACTACACTTGGTATACTGAAGACAATTACCTTGTTATTAAGTGTCAGCTGAATTTCCCAAGCCTGTGTGTGACAGAGGGAGAACAAAAGATCTACCTCTATACAGAATGTGCTATAGGTGGTGGTATTCTGTGTGAAGAAAACTTGAGTACCTGCAGATCTAATGACATAGCATTGTATGGTTTTAACGTATGCTTTTGGACTAAAAAGGTCCTCATAGCTGAAGTGCATCCTGCAGTATAGGAGATGGCAGTGCTCGGTCTCCGCAGGAACTTGGAAAACTTTCTCCTCTTGTGACAACTGACTATGTTGCATCTCTTTGGCAAGGGAGGAATTCTAGCAGAACGGTTGCTTTGGAGCTTGCCTGAGATGAGGACTATGCAGAAAAGAGTCCAGCTCTGCAAAACAGGCTGCTGCTTTTGTTTACTGTGATACCGGCAGAATCTCCTTTTGATTTTACTTGGGACTTAAGAGTCAACATAAATCACTTCAGTTATGTGAAAATGATGCAATATCAAATCTAGGTCTTCTATGACTTGCTCTGATTTCTTAAGTGCTTCCAGCTTTGCAACTGTTCCTGACTTCTGCTTGCATGTAAATGTCTTGGCATGTGTGGGAAAGGTAATATGCACTCTGCTGTGGAGAGAAGGTTTCACAGGCTTGATTTCGCAAGATTGTGTTGATGAGAGGAGAAAAGTGCCTCGCTCACTTCCTCTAACTGAAAGGAAAAGGCATATTAGAATATGGTGATTTTTCCTTTTCCTTAAGGGGAGTTAATCTTATCTTACTGTGTTCAGCTGAATATCCGGATAGCTCTAGCTCTCACATGTTTCAGCTTGAACCCTCTATTTCGCTATAGTTAACTGTGTTCAGATGTTTCATCAGATGCTGGGCTGGTCCTGTCAGTATTACTGAAGGCTGGAGTCTGCCTATGTGGGAAGCACTGGGGTTTTTTGACACTGCTAGCTTCTTCCATGTCTTTACCTCTTTCAGGAAATACTGGAAAATTCTAGGTAACAGAGAAAATTGTAGCGCTGAAAACTTTGCACTCTTGTTGCTGAAAATAAGCTGTATTGAGTCGTGTTGCCTCAGTCCATTGCCTACCTGTCTGATGAAGCGAGCAGGATCTAGCTGACTGGGTAACTTGAGGGCAGGTGAGGAGGGAAACTCGGCTATGTGAGAAGATGATGTGATATTTCAGTAGGTGGCAGTCCTTCTCTGAGTCGGTCCAGGGCCTGGTGAGCCTGGTGTCAGAGGGAGGAAGGGAGAGAGGAAAAAAGAGGGAGCAAAGTCTTTCTGTCAGTGCCATCTTGTGGGCCAAGCGCAAATACACGAGCCTGAGCACTGGTGGCTTGGAAAGAAGAGGGGTATCCTTTCTGGTGCCGGGCGGTCTGTCTGCGTGGTGTCCCGAGGTAGCTCTGCCCCACTGGCAGCCTTTGCTGGGGGAGTGGGGAGGGCCTGTCTGAGCAGCCCGGCAGCCGCCCTCTTCGCTTGCCTGGATGGGTTAGCGTGGAGAGCTGCCATGTCCCTGGGAGAAGCAGGCAGGCTGGCACTGCCCTGTCCTTTGGGGCCAGCGGGGAGGGGGTGAAGTGTTCTCGCAGTACCCTGTGCTTCCTGAAGGGCTGGGGCTAGGGGCTCATATTTAGCAGATGAAATTCTGATTAATCCTTCTTCCCCCTAAACTTCAGCTGAAGTCAAAAAACTTCTTCCAGTTTTTTGACTGTTGTGTATTTTGTGCAGTGTAGAGTATGTTGCTCTATTTCATCATCCAGTTGGCTGCACTTCTTTGAATGAAGTAGAATATTTAGAAACTATTACGTAGCAGTTGCTTTTGAGTCTGATTTAGAAACAAAACATTAAAAACTGAGCCAAGCCCCTGCTCCAATACAAATCCTCAATGCTACTTGCTTCACTAGCCCTATGAAAGGTAGAGTGTAGTAGTGCAACTGCCTTAGATGGTGAAATAATGAAGGAAAAAATGGGGGGCGGAACCCAAGAACAAATATGTGCCATTACTAGCTGGTGTACTTCCTATTTGTGAAGGACACTTTCACAAATCCTCTCCTGATAGTGCTGAGTGATTTTTAATATATATACATTTTTAAATTTTTATTCCCCTGCCCCTCACTGTCTTATTTTCTACCCCCTACCCCTGACTTGTTTTCCTTAAGGAGGAGGGCATTAGAGTGGTTATCAGGGAGAGGACTAGTGGTGACATGCTTAATAGTTTTTTCTAGATATATACTTGTTAAATATCTTGTGAAATTCCTGCCTGATCAAGTCTTCTCCCTGCGATGTCCACTCTTGCTTCACAAGAACCCCTAGGCTGTTTTGAACGGTGATTTTAGGGGATTATTAGCTGGAAGTGCCAGCAAAAAGCTGGCAAAGTAGCTCTTGTCGTCTTAGGCTGGTACTGCTGAAAAACAAACCTAGCTTTAATTAAATTATCCCTCCATTTTTCCCCCCTCTTCTTCCATCTCTTAACTGGTTTGATTCCTTCATGCAGATCACTCAGCAGATGAATGGAAGGGGTGTGTGTGAGGGGCATTTTTCTTTTAATGGCGTTTGCAGTATTGGAACAAATTAAATAGCCCTCAATTTTTAGGGTGACTTAAGTGTGCTGAGATTTGTCTAAATAGGACTCTGGTCTCTGTGCTGAGAACACTAACACTCTTCCCTGCCGCCCCCACCCCTACAATTAAGCTCCCCTCTGAAAAATGTTAAGAACGGAGACTCTGTGTGTCCCAGGGCAGGGTTTGAGTGCTGGTTAAAATGCTTTCCCCTCGTCCACCCGCCTGGCAGTGACTGAGCATGGTGGAACAGAGCTTCAAGGGTTGGTGAGCGGCTTTGCTCAATTTATGTGTAACAAAGGGAGCCAATTTAACTGGTCGCTCCTGCCAAAAGAGGAGGTCTGCTCCCACCTTTGCTCTCCCCTGCCCTCCCTGCCATGGTAATTTCATCTTGTGCTCGTTCTCATGTGTGCCAGCTGGCTGAGTAAATCTGCAAAAATTAAACCTCTTCCCTCCCTATGCCCCCCCTACCCCCCCCCCCCACAAAAAAAAAAAAAAAAAAAAGACATAAAAAAAACAAGGAGGGGAAGAAGGGAAGAAAAACCACTCCACCATCAACAGAAAGTTGTGCTTCCTCCAAGCCCAGCGCTGATGGGATGGTGAGCCAGGTTGCCTCAGTGCAGGGTCTGAGTGCCAGGGTTGGTGCAAGGGAGGAGTTAGGAACACCTGTTAGGAGCAGAACTGCGTATTTCAGCAGATATCTGGATGGAATTTGAAATCC